>NW_007246702.1:517302-591241 GCF_000164805.1 Carlito syrichta | reverse complement strand
GTAGTAGTTTTCTTATTACGTAGTCAATTTCCTTGATTGTTATTGGTCTATTTAGGGTCTCAATTTCTTGTTTCAACCTAGGTAGGTTATGTGATGTCAGAAAGTCCACCATTCCCTTAAGGTATTCAAGTTTGTTTCCATACAAGTGTATGTAGTAGTCTCTAATGATCTTTTGTATTTCTTCAGGTCAGATGTGATTCATCTTTTGTGTTTCTGGTTGTGCTTATTTGGGGTTTTTCTCTCTTTTTCTTGGGCAGTCTAGCTAGGGGACCATTGATCTTGTCTATTCTTTTGAAGAGCCAGCTTTTTGTTTGATTGATTTTTTTGTATTAGTTATTTGTCTTTTATGTTCTGGATTGGGCTTTTATTTTGGTGACCTGGCTTCTTCTGCTGAAATTAAGGTTTTTGTGGTATTGCTTTTCCAGCTTCCTTAGGTGGCTTGTTAGGCTGTTAATTTGTGATCCTTCCATTTTCTTCATGTGCATTTATAGGGATATAAATTCCCCTCTTATTACAATTTTCATAGCATCCCAGAGATTTTGGTAAGATGTTTCTTCATTTTCATTTGTTTCCAGGTATCTTTTGATCTCCATTTTGATTTCATCATTGATCAAGGAGTTGTTTAGCATCATGTTATTTAGTGTCCGTGTCTTTGTGGGGTTTGAGGGGAACTTGTTGGTGTTAATCTTTATTTTTATTCCACTGTGGTCCGAGAAGGTGCATGGTAAAATTTCGGTCTTTTTAAATTTTCTTATGCTTGTTTTATGGTCAAGTATGTGGTCGATCTTAGAATACGTTCCATGCGCTGATGAGTAGAATGTGTATTCTGTGGTCTTTGGATGGAATGTTCTGTAGGTATCAATTAAGTCCATTTGGTCCAGAGTCATATTGAGGTTCTGGATCTCATTGCTGATTTTTTGTCCTGATGATCTGTCTAGGGTTGTGAGTGGGGTATTAAAGTCCCCAGTTATGATGGTGTTAGAGTTAATATCTTTCTTTAGTTTTCCTAGAAGTTGCTTTATGAAAGTTGATGCACCAATGTTGGGTGCATATATATTTAAGATAGATATTTCTGGTTGGTGGAGTGAACCTTTTATCATTCTGTAGTGGCCCTCTGTTTCTTTTTAAATTTTTGATAGCTTAAATGGTATTTTCCTGAAATTAGGATCACGACTCCTCCTTTATTTTGTGTTCCATTCGCCTGAAAATTTTTTTCCCATCTTCTTACTTTGAGTCTGTGTATGTCCTTTTTAGTGAGATGGGTCTCTTGAAGGCAGTATATTGTTTTCTGGTGATATTTTATCCATTTTTCCATTCTATTTCTTTTCAGTGGTGCATTTAGTCCATTCACATTCAGGCTAATTATTGAAATGTGAGAGCTCCTCCCTATCATAGAGTTCTTATAGAGTTGTTGTTCTTCCACTTGGTTTTTTTGTCTTTCGTTTGTTTTTGGGGTTGGTATATGTGTATTTTATTCTTTTTCCTGTACTCTTGTGAAGAATGTTGCTCTTTTTTCCTTTTATTCTGTTTTTACTACTTTCTCAAGTGTTTCATGTAGAGATGGTTTGGTGGCAGCATAAGTTCTTAGGGATTGGATATCTGGGAAAGATTTTAATTCTCCCTCGCTGATGAAACTTAGCTTGGCCACGATGTTTATTCTTGGTTAAAATTGTTTATCTTTTAGGACTTTGAAAATAGGGCTCCAAACTCTCCTAGCCTGCAGGGTTTCTGTAGATAAATCTGCTGCTATTCTAATTGGTCCTCCATGGTAGATGATCTGGCCTTTTTCTCTTGCTGCCTTTAGGATTTTTTTCTTTTATGCCTACTTTGTTTAGGTGAATTATTATGTGTCTAGGAGTTGGTCTTCCCATTTCTTGTTTTGCAGGGGTTCTCTGAATCTCTTGTGTTTGAATTTTTGCATCACTGATTAGGTAAGGGAAGTTTTCTTGAATGATCTCATGGAAAGTTTGTTCCAGTTTGGTCTCTGTCTCTCTTTCTGCCTCAGGAAGGCCAATTACTCTAAGGTTTGGTCTCTTGAAGTAATCGCTCATCTCTTGAAGGTTTTGTTCTGTCTTTTTGAGCTTATTTTCTGTGTTTTTAAGAGTTTGGGTTATTTCTATATTTTGGTCCTCAAGCTCTGAGATTCTTTCTTCTGCTTTGGTAATTCTCTTTCCATGCTTATCAGTTTGTTATTTATTACATTCACGGTATTCTTTATTACTGTTATCTCATATATCAGCTCTTTCCTAGTTTCTTCTTGTGTCTCCTCAATTCCTTTTAATCTCTTCATTAATGTCTTGATATCTAGGTTTGTAGTTTGAGACCCTTCATTCTGGGGGCTCTTCATTGTTTGTGTTCCGAAGTCAGTTTTCTCAGTGTCTGCCCTCCCAGGGTTCTGGGAGAGACCCATACTCTTCTTTTGGTTTTTCTCATTTGTGTAGATTTTTTTCTCTCTCCCCCTTTCCCTCCCCTTCTTTAATTCTGTTTTTGAGGAAAGGTGGGGTTGTTTGTGTTTCACTTCTGCAATATCCTGTTCTTCCTTATGAGGGTCTTCTGGCTTTGTTCACTTTTGAGGTTGGAGTGTGGGCTGTGGTCTGTACTTTTTGTAGTTTTGAGATTTAATTGAGGGGGAAGCTGTGGTTCAGAATGTGTATGCTGATTCTAGCATCCACCAACAGGTGTATGAGCACACTGGAACCTATTTCCTTGTGCCTTACAATCTGTCTGTGCTGCAGTATGTGGGTTTGGTGCCTAGATTAAAAGGGGGTATAAAAGAGGAAAATAATGGAGGAAGGGGGGGCCAATAGGAAGTTAGAAAGAGAGAAGAGCGAGAGGGAAAACAGACATACATACCAACTATCAGGTGAGAAACAGACACAAGGCCGGAGAGAAATGAAAAAAGACACATAAGCAAGTTCCCTAAAGAATACTGGTAGCTACACAGAGACAGTCCAATAAAATCAAGAAACAATGTAAGTCAGACAGAAAATAACAAACGTGATCAAAACAAACAGTCAAAATGATAAAATCAAAAGTCAAAATAAGAGATCAGACTAAAGTTACTTCAGCTCTGATCTCCAGCCTCTCCTCTTTGTTTTTCATTGCAGGCAGCTAGATTTACTCGCAGCAGTTTGGGTTTGTTTGTTTTTTTAGCCTGCTGCCTGGGAGTTGCTTTTGTCTGATTCAGCGTAGAGGTGGGGCTTTGTCTCCTGTTTACCGACGTTACCTTAGGAACTGAGGTGGGTGTTGTTGATAGGTGGGCAGGGTAATGGAAATCTCTGCCTGGAGAATGGGCAAGGTGGCAGTTTCATTTTTGCAGATTCATTTCTCTCCACTTGTCTGGGTCCCCAAGCTTGGGGTCACATGCTGAGTGCCTCAGCCAGGGTGGGCCCAGAGATCCAGAGCTCCAAAGCTCCAAAGGGCAGGTGGTGAGTGGCGAGAGTGGCCCTGGGCCCCCCCAGGATACTTCAGCCAGGAATGGGAACAGTGCCTCTGAGGGTCGGGTGCCCAGAGTCTCCCGGAGTGACTGGTGGCTTGGTGCTGGGAGTTGGGTGAGAGATGATGTAGCCAGGGAGGGATCCAAGACTCGAGACTCCCATGTAGGTGGGAGTCATGTAGTAGAACAGCAGCAGCTGGGCGCCGCAGTATCCTGCCCTGCGTGGGACCGAAGTTCCCCGGGCCTTGGACCAGTGTAGCTGGTGGTGGGCTGGAGGATGGGGGAAGAAAAGTAAGAGTTTTTTGGGAACTCATGTTCGGAGAATCTCACAAGTCCACCTATGCCATCGTCATCTTACCAGGACCCCACTCAACAAATCTTATTGAATGTCTGCTAAATGCATTGAGGCAATAAATATATATTAATTAAAAAATGTTTTCTTTCATGGAAATTATGAGTTTATAGACTGGTGAGATTATTTATCTGATAAAAAAAACCTAAAATATATAGTGTGTTTGATTGTAATAAGTGCTGCAGAGAAGTTAAGTTGAAAAAAAGGAAATTGAAGTAGATGGGTGGGTATTGCAAATTTATAGAGAGTGGGGGGGAGGCATTTTTTCTTGGATTAAGATCTGAATGAAATGCGGTATTGAGATAGTTAAGTATTTGAGTAAAGATCATTCTGGGTCAAGGAGATAGCATTCAGAGAAATCAGCATGCTTGGCATGTTGTAGGTATTTTGTATACTACAAAATAAAACAATTGAGTGTTCTCATCGCAAAGAAATGATGAACTCATGAAGTCATGGATACCTTAATTTGTAATGGCTAAAAGGTGGAAACCATTATAAATAAAGGTTGAACAAATATCTGTTCAAGGTCCTCCTTTCAATTCTTTTGGGTATATACTATTATTTTTAAGACAAAGGAAGTACTCCAGAGTACAAAATTTTTCAGATTCTGTCCTCTGCTGGCAAGTACAAAATCTGGACAATACTATATAGTTGAATGACTTAAAATGTTTGAAAATAGCTCCAGATATCCTTTAGGGAGGAAAAATATTTAAATAGTAATTAATCTTAATTCATATGTTAAGTCAACATGTATGTGCTGAGTTCTTATGTAGGTAGAGGTATAATCTACATTTAATAACAAAGCAATCTCATCTTCCTTTCAAAAGTTTTTCTGATCACTTGGGTGACTAGACCTTAATTTGCTGTCTCTTCAGAACCTGTCTCAATAGCTATTTTAGTTTACATCTTACTTAACAAACCATATTCAGTTAGAAATAAGAATGGGAATACTTAGAATTGCATAACCAATAAAGACTGACCTTGACCACATTAACAGCTAATTATTTTATTGTTTTATCTCATTTTTGGTTTTATTGGCTGTAATATTTTTGAAAGATTATCTCACACTTGATGAGATATATTGTATTTGAGTCTTAAAGGTTTAACCTACTTTGTGTTGAGTCACACATTGGGTGGACACAAATTTCTTAAGATAATGTAAAGTATGATTAAATGATTAACAAAATAGCATGACTCCTAGAGAAAATGTTTGCATACGGGATTTTTATAACAGTGGCAATCTTTCTAAACTGGTATGTACTATATATATACTTATATATATATAATGGTATCATTGCTAATTGCTGTGATCTTTGTCACCAAAATCTGACTCTCTTAATTAGTCTATTGCCCCTCCCTTACTAGTGTCATCAGATAGTTTTGCAATACTATAATTCAATACAAAGGGACACAGTTCCTCACAGAATTCTGGCATATTGAAATTGTTCAGCACAAGGAGGTTGACTAGAGAAGAAAAAAATTTTTGCCAGGCTTCTGTTTCTGTTATACACTGCGTTCTGCTTAATTTTGGGAATTCTATCCATATTGACAGGAAAAAGTTTACATTCCTGGAGCATTGCACACTACCATTCCAAAGTCTTTACACACAGAACTACCTTTACTTAGAAGGAACTCTTCCTCTTTCCTCTAGGTCAATCATGAATTTCACTAGTAAGCTTTTTTTTTAACTGTACCCTAAATGATCTTCCTCTCATGGTGTGGTAGCACAATGTAGCAATCTTTCCTAGTACTTATTCATATTGTAATTTTGGTTTTTTTGTGTAGCAATTTGATTAACTTCTACCGCACCTACAAAGATGTTGGCACCCTGTGGATAGGGATCCTGCCTGCTTTCGCTCAATGCTGTGTCCCTTCTTTCCTGTACAGTGCCAGACACTATAGTAGGTACTCAAAAATACTTGTTAAATGAATCAGTGACTGAACAAATGAATGAATGATTGATAAACACCTATGGAGGGAATACTTTTATGAAATTTATTTTATGTAAATTAAGTGTATTATGTAGACCTCTTATTAGACAGTTTAGCATAGAACTTGGATATTAATTTATTCAAGCTTCTGAAGAAGTATCAAACAATAAGAACCTCAGAGCTGATATAAGGGTCTTATGCCACTTTCCATTTCATCATTTTAAATTAAAATTTGGAACTGCAGGACATGAAAAGACCAATAATTGGCAGGCACTTCTCAGCAGAACACTAGAAATCAAAAACACATGAACAGTATTGTTCTTTCCTTACTATAGGCTGCTTATGTGAACCAACAGATGAGATCCACTCTATCCATAGTAGCCTGTTTCACATAGACATTTTCTTTTGTTGTATTCTGAGTCTCTTATGTTCCACCCTTATGTATAACTGTAATTTGACAGTACAGCTTACTGCATTATCATTTGGGATAAATGAAATTTTATTGAATTTATTATTGGCAGTTTGAACAGGCAATTATTTAGTATTTAGTACTTCTATATGCCCCATGTACAAATCTAGGTACAATCAATTTGACTTTAAGATATGTTATATTTCATTTGAACTAAACAAAAAGAGCGTTGGAATGACCATATTCTGTGAAAATCTAACTCTACTATATTCAGGCAAGTTTAAATAGCCGTACAATTACTGCCACTGCTAGCTGATGTTTCCTAACTGACCTCACTGGTTTTCCCAATGAAGAATGCTCATATTAAAGTCTTAGATCTTTCTATGAAGAATGAGACTTCTATAGCAATCACTATCCACATAGACTATGTGACAAAAGGACAGAAGTGGCCAGTGGTCATTTCCACATTATACACATATTAAAACTGTGCTTTGCTCCCTGGCTGCTGTAGCTGCTATTTGTAAAACCCAGCTCTGCTTGAATCTTTGGCTCATAGTTACAAAGCCTGCCAGACTCCTTTGATCACAAAGTCACCCCATGCTTGCAGCCATGCTCTAAGTTGGTCTGTCTGCTTCTCTTCTTTCTAAGCAGTGATATTTGAGGTTGTGGTTCAGCATGTGTATAAAGTATTTCTTCTTCTTACTGTGTTGCAACTGTCCCAACTCAAGTTCCCATCCAGCAGAGACTTATAGCAATGATTCTCCACAAATGTCCTGGATGTGCAGAAATATCAAGCTGAGGGTAGTACAGTTTCTTCTTATTACAGTCAATACATACAATATTGCTATATTTTGTATATTTCAGTGTGTATATGTATTATAAATTATAATTTATCTAGAGTTTATAATTTGAGTTCTAATTCCACTGGATAGATTTTTTACTTAATCTATCAACTAAAATAGAAAATATAAAAGATAATTATTTACATTGGGGTAAAAAAACAGCTATGTTGAATAACTATACTGTTTTTACACATTGATTTACTACAAAAAGACTGGATTTTAGCTCAGAACAATCTCATTATTCTAAATGTTTTGGTACATCCTGTGATTAACAAAGAAGAAAATTCTGTCTTTTTCATTGTTGATATTATCTTCATTGTGTGACTTTTCGTGGAGACAAATTATTCTGACTTTAATTATAAAATTTCTCACTTCATTTAAATTTTTTCTCACATCATTAAATTTTTTACATGGAAAGTAGATTTTTTTTAAATTGATGCTTAGGCTCGTATATGTGAATCCTGCAGACCTAAATCCACTAAATTTTGTCTCCTTTAAATTGTGGTACATTATATTTTTGCTGACATATTATGGTTCCCTCAGATGCATATGAAAAGAAAAGTCACAGAAGGAATGAAGTGGTCATCTTTCTGTCCTTTACAACAAAAATATTTTATTTGAAAATTATATGGATAAAATGCTTAATGTATGCTTCAGAGGTCATCTTAACTGGTCTCACAGAAAAGACTTTGGTAGGTTTTATTTAATGATAAGATGCAGTTTTTCTGATACCTTTTCATTTTTTGGTTTATGCTGCCATTCATATTGTATTATATATTCTTTATTATATAACAATTGTTTGACTTCTAGGAAAAACTCAGTAAGCCATTAAATACTTAAAATAACCAACAAATTTTTTACTATAGCATCATTAAAACATTTTAATAGTGGGCAATCAATGATTTCCAGCTTTGACCCGCAGTTGACCCATCTCTTTTAGTAACAGCATCCCTATCATTTCAAATTACAATCAGTTCAAAAAATCATTTTAATGATATCAGGTTGGAAGAGAGCCCTGTGTGCTTTGACAGCTGTGCTCTATATTTAAGCTCAGTTAAAGTTCACTTTAAAGTAGCATGTCTTTGTAGTCATGAAGCTTCTTAATGCTGTGACACGTCTGTGATTCTGTGCATCAATCATGGTGGCACAAAGCCATATCTTTTCCAAGCAAGCAGGCAATGCGATGAGTGTTGCCATGTGTGGGTTACTGTTCTGCCTTCCTGCAGTATAAATTCTGCTTGTCCCTTCTTGGATTCTCCAGACTTTCTACATACCTCTTTCTTCTTTTTTACACTTTCTAGGAATGTAGTCTGTTCTTCTTCCTTTGTCAGACACTAATTACTCTACTTCTTTGGATTTCACCATTTATAAAAATATATTTATCACTCCTTTTTCATTTTAAACAAGTGAATGATAAGCACCATAACAGGAGAATAAGAAATCACACAGACATAAAAAGAGGAACTTAGATTATAAGTCCAAGATGGTTTCATATTTTCAAGATATTTTAATTTTCTTCTAGTGTTAGTCTTGGTTCATATAATTGTGACCCATTTGCTACCTCCTGAATGCCTTCTGAGCTTCACCCATCTTTTCTTCCTAAAGTCGGAATCCATAGTGTAGTACCATCCAATTTCAAACTCCACTCTCTGATAATATCCTTCAGCAAAACGTCTCCTACTGTCTATAGCACATAGTCCTGAAAATAAATTTAAAGTGAAAAAATAGCTGAACTCGGTGGCTCAGCCTGTAATCCCGTGCTTTGGGAGTCTGAGGTGAGTGGATTGCCTGAGCCCGCGGGTTTGAGACCTACCTGGGCAACTTGGCGAGACCTCATCTCTACAATAAATCAAAAAATTATCCGGGCGTGGTAGCGCATGCCTGCAGTTCCGGCTACTTGAAAGGTTGAGGTGGAAGAAGGATTGCCAGAGCCCAGCAGGTCAAGGCTGCGATGGCCGGGAGCAGCCACTGCACTCCAGTCTGGGTGACAGAGTGAGACTCCAACTCAAAAAAAAAAAAAAAAAAAAATTGAAAAAATAGAAAAGGAATTAGTACCTTTTTTTAAAGAGCCATTTGCTTGTTTGTTTTATTTAGTTAATCATTCATTTTTTCAATCATTCCTTTATTTTTTATTCAAGGTAGATATTTATTTATGTTTTCTTTCCTCATATTTATTGAAGGCTGGTAAATGAAAATATGTTGTTCATACTTTTGAAGACATAACATATTGTAAATAAGTGTCTTGGAAATCTTTTTTATTTTAGATTTCCTTCTCTTAACTTGTGTGTATATGTGGTTTTTATCACAGAATATTAAATAAATTTCAACTATATCTTCTTCTGTACTTCATATTTTCTCTTTCCTTATAACATATGTTTAAAAATAGTTATTAAAATAAAGTTATATACATAGTTATAAACAGTTGGACAGCAAATGAGTAGTACTTGCGTTTCATATAAAGAACTCTGCCATCAATCAGCTACATGAGGTAATAGTTTTTACCTCAACTTTTCCAGGTTTAATGAATTAGATTTTAAAAATTTCTGAAATGAAAAATGCTTTTAGGGAAATGTTCCAAATATATCTCACTTGGTTTCCAGCATTTATTTCTACTATGTGGAGACCCAAATTGAGTGTCCCTGACATTAAATCAGTGCTTTTGAGGTCTATCAAAGATGAACAATATTTTCAGATTGCCAAAAAAAATCTGTGTTCTCATGCAATGTCAAGATTTTGTAAGCTTTTTTTTAGTGTTTTCTGCTAAAACTGAAAAATAAACTTTTAATACTTATGTCAAGTAGCTAAATAGTAAATATTTTCCCCTTGTCCGTACTTCCAATTCTACAATCTCATAAGTACATCTGTACCCCATACCTTCTCTCCCTCTCTCTCTTTCTCTCGATCACTTTTTATCTCACTGCCTTTGCTCCTTTCTCCTTTCATCTTTTTTTCTTTCTCTGTTACTACTTTTAGAATATATCTGTGTTTTTCAATTAATTCTTTAATTCTTCAAATTAGAAATTAAGGGAAAGGTTAATTCAATAGGAGTAGTTCTACTATAAATTCAAATCGAGACCCTGCCAAGATACAAAAGTTCAGATGATGTCTACACCAAGACTAGATTTGCTGTGCACAAATTTAAAGCTTACGTGCTGTGCAAAAAT
This sequence comes from Carlito syrichta, assembly GCF_000164805.1. Taxonomy (NCBI): domain Eukaryota; kingdom Metazoa; phylum Chordata; class Mammalia; order Primates; family Tarsiidae; genus Carlito; species Carlito syrichta. The sequence goes on along the minus strand of NW_007246702.1, from coordinate 581,107 downwards.
TAAAAGCCTCAAGATAGGGTAGTTGGTTGAGCACTGAAGCTGGTTATTGATGAAATTCTAAAAAAATTTAAAAACAAGAAAGACATAAAGATAAATACCATATGTGTTCTCTTCAATAGTCAATTTCATAAAAAGACAAAGTAAAATTTCTCTTTGCCAGAGACTTGTAGAGGAGGAAATGTGGAATTGTTTAATAGATATAGAGTTTCAGTTTTGCAAGATGAAAATGTTCTGGAGATTGTTTCACAACAATGTGAATGTACTTAACACTATTGAACTATACACTTAAAAATAGTTAAGGTGTTGTGATATTTGTCACAGTTTAAAAAAAATAAAGTAGATAATGCAAGAAGGGCATTGACCTTTAAGAAACAGTTTATTTCTTTAAAGTGCAGTCATTTATTATACTATTACAAGAAGTCTTTTCAATTGCTTTAATTTTTCTTAAAATCAGTCAACCTTTACCATTCCACAAAGCAAGGTATTAAAAACTTTTATTTTGCAATAAAAGATAAGGCTTGAAATGAAAAGTCTGGTGGTATAAAATTATCAAATTTACTCGAATACATGTTAAATGACTGAGTGTAGATAACTTTCTGAGACAAGTTTTTGACCAATGTAGCGGAAACAAAATTCAAGAAACCAGATTTGAAAACAAACCATGATAATATGATATTGTTTAGATGGGAGAATAAAACAAATATGCATATTGAAACAAATGTATTTGACTGGATGTGGTGGCTCATGCCTGTAATCCCAGCACTTTGGGAGGTGGGGGAGAGAGTATTGCCCAAGCCCAGGGGTTCGAGACTAGCCTGGGCAACTTGGTGAGACTTCGTCTCTACAATAAACTTTACAAACTAGCCAGGCACGGTGGCACCTGCCTTTAGTTCCAGCTACTTGGAAGGCTGAGGTGGAAGGAATGCCTGAGCCCAGAAAGTTGAGGCTGCAGTGGCTGTGAGCGTTCCACTGTACTCCAGCCTGGGCAACAGAGTAAGACACTGACTCAAAAAGAAGAAACAAATGTATTTAAAACTTTCTTTAGATTGGTTTAGTTACAATTTTTATTTTTCTAAATTCAAATAATACTCAGTGACAGCACCAGGTGGAATGAACTTTGAAACAGTCATACTCAAACTTGAAAAGCATTTGCCCAACAGGCACTAAAGAAAATAGATATTTAATTTATAATTATTATTACAAGAACAATTCTTCCCAAAGTTTACTGTAAGGAATAAATGAAATGTTATTATAGTTTTAGGTGTTTTCATGTCATAATATCTAAAAATTATCTTATCTATAAGTTTTGAAGTATTCGGTATTTGAAAGTTCTAGCAATCTAAGTACCACAAAAAATTCATCTAGAAAACCTGTATTTATGTGTAATGTAGAAAGGAACCAATGAATAAAGAAAAGAGCAAAACCTCATCTTTAAAAAAAAAGTAGCTGGACTTGGTGGTAACATGCACTTGTAGTCCCGGCCACTTGAGGATGCTGAGGTGGAAGGATTGCATGAGCTTGGGAAGTTGAGGCTGCCATGAGCTGTATTCCAGCCTGGGTGCCAGCGTGAGAACCCGACTCCAAACAAACAATCAAACAAAACAACCAGACATGGCTCACAAACATGTACACATACACACACATAAAGAACATAATACTAATATTAGAACTAGAGCTCTTGTTCTGAACTAGTCTGAGTTTTTCAGAGAAACAGTACTATTAGTAAATATATACATATATGTATGTATATGCATTTTTTTTTGAGTTGGAGTCTCACTCTGTCACCCAGGCTGGAGTGCAGTGGCACACTCACAGCCACCCCAGCATCGATCTGCTGGGCTCTGGTGACCCTTCTACCTCAGTCTACCAAGTGTCAGGCGCTACAGGGGTGCGCTACCATGCCTGGCTAATTTTTTGATTTCTTGTAGAGACAGGTCTCGCAAGGTGCCTGTGCTGGTCTTGAAACTGCAGGTTCAGGCAACCCACTCGACTCAGCCTCCCAAAGTGCTGGAATTACAAGTTGAGCCACTGTCCTGGCCTGTATATACTATTATATAAATATACATGGGGGAAGGAAGGAGAGAGTTTTATTTATTTATTTTATTTTACTATTATTATTATTATTTTTGAGTTGGAGTCTTACTCTGTCGCCCAGGCTGGAGTGCAGTGGCACGCTCACGGCCACCAGTGTTGATCTGCTGAGTTCCAGCGATCCTTCCCCTCAGCCTTCCATGTAGGCAGAACTACAGGCACTCTCTACCATGCCCAGCTAATTTTTGATTTATTGTAGAGAGGAGGGCTCACCAAGTTGACCAGGCTGGTCTTGAACCCGTGGGCTCAAGCAATTCACTCACCTCAGCCTCCCAAAAGACTGCGATTACAGACTGAGACACCGAGCCTGGCGAGAGATTTATTTTAAGGAATTGGCTCACATGGCTATAGAGACTGAGAAGTCCCAAGATCTTCAATTACCAGGCTGGAGACCCAGGACAAAAAGTGATGTAGTTCCAACTTGATTTCAAAGGCCTGAGAACGAAGAGAGCTGAAGGCATTAATTCCAGTCTTAGCCTGAATCTGAATGCAGGAGAAGACTGATGTCACAGAGAGAGTCTAGGCAGATAAAGTTTTCTTTTATTCAGTGTTTTGGTTCTATTCAGACCTTCAGCAGATTGAGTAAAGCTCCCTTATAATGGAAAGCAATCTTCTTTCCTTAGGATAAATATTCAGATGTTAATATTACCCAGAAATACCCTCACAGACACTCCTAGAATAATGTTTAACCACATATCTGGACACTCCGTGGCCCTGTCAATTTGACATATAAAATTAACCTTTTGCTAGTCCCTCTTGTGTCAATTTGGCATTCAAATTTGGCAATCTTTAAATCATAGTTAATCTCCAAATAAAGAAAACAACAGGTCACAATTCTTCCAAACATGAAATAGTTTTTAATTTTGTTTGTTATGGATATGTATAAGGTCACGGGGACAAGAAAGAAAAACAAGAAACTTAGAAATTTGAATTGTGAATCACAGGGGAAATAGTGAGTGATGTCTTTCTCATTTCCTCTTGAGTATGGAGAGCATTCTAGGAACAATTATTAAGCCATGAGCCAATTAAGTAACTAGTGTTCATAAGTAATAACAACCATTCTTCTCCTTTCAAACAGTATATAAAATTTCCAGAACAAAAATTATCTCAATAAGTAAATTTATGGAGTTTAATGTTTAATCTGTTAAATTCCAGTAATCACAAAGTGAATTTCCTTAACCAAGAGTAGATAATCAGTGTATCATTTGCAAAGAATTCAGGTGAAAATAAGAAAAGAAATAAATTTCTCTAAAACTAAATTTCCTGTTACTGTTGAAATTTCACAGTTGCTTTAGAAGGCATTGAATTTTTCTTGATAGATGATATATCTATGATACACAATCTCTATAATGTAACATAAATATAAAATTTAAAAAATATAAAAGGTCATATATTTCAGATTCACTAAATGCTAATTGTGTGAAAAAGTTGCTAAAAAACATTTGCTAAAATCAGTGAATTATTAAAATGTTCAGAATTCACTGCTATTACTATTCTTATCTCTGTGTCTTAGAATTTGTTTATCCACACAGAATCTTTATTGAATGCATTATATTTGACAAATATTGTATAAATCGGCCAGAAATCCAAATTTAGGTAAAAATTCATGGAGAAATGATACCTGAACTGATAGATTAGCATTATATAGGTGAAGAATCATGTTGTTGAACAACATTCCTTACAGAGGAGGTATTACAAGCAATGTCATGGAAGTGAAAATCAACAGAAAATAGGTTTATGAGTACAGATAGCTTAGTGTTCCTGGAGTAATGAGAATTGAGACAGTAGAGTCATATAACAGATCATGAAGAATGTTGTAAAATATATTTATTAGTTCATCAATTTAATAAATCCATTCTTTTATTAAGTACCTGCTATGAACCTAGCACTATTCTAGGTGCTTGGGAAATGGTAAACAAAACAAGTCAATCTTCCTGCCCTCACAGAGGCTGAATTTTATAATGTTAGAAAGTGACCAGTGCTTTTGGGGAAGGGGTAATAGGATAAGTAAAGATGATCATCGGTGGGGCAGAGAGAATATGGGCTGGTGGGGGTAGCACCAAGGAGAAGCATTCGAATAGATTTTATTGAGAAGGTAATATAAGAGCAAGGTCCTGAAGATGGTGAGGGAGACAGCCAAGCAGCCATTTGGGAGAAGAGCCTTATAGACACAGGAAAGAGATTGGACACATATTCTAAGATTGAATTGTCCCCGGCAATGGTTGACTTTATGAACAACAAGGAAGCAGGGGTCACTCAAGTGTAGTATATAGAGATGAGAGCAACAGGAAAGCAGTACAAAGGGTTAATACAGCACAAGATGATGTAGGGCTTTATAAGCCCTTGTGAGGCGTTTCACTTTTACTCTGAACCAAATAGGAAATTGTTTAAGGATTTTAAGCAGAGGAGACAAGATCTGAGATCTGACTTAGGTTTAAAAACTGCCATTCCAGTTTCTGGGAAGTGAATAAATCTCACAAGGAGCAAGGGTACTAGTAGGAACTCTCCTAATGAAACTATTGACTTCATCAGCTATAGTTGATAGTGACTTAAGCAAGGCTGTTAGTGGTGGATGTGTTTAGTAGTCAAGTTATTTATGTGACTTTTAGGTAGAGCCCAGAGGATTTGCTCATGGATTGGATGTAGGGTCAGAGCAAGAGGAAGTTGTCAAGACTAACTTCAAGTTTTTTTGGTTGGGGATAATTGGGAGAAAGGAATGTCTGTCAAATGAGTTTGGAAAGACAACACTGGAAAAGATTTGCAGAGGACAGACCTGAGTTCAGTTTTGGTCAGAATAAGTTTGTGATTTTTACTAGATTACCAAATAGGTATCTGAAAATTTGGATTGTTCCTTTAAACAGTGGAAAGCCATGAGAAGATTTCAGAGTTGGGGAAATTATAGTTAATTGTATACTTTAGTTTAGTGCTCTCTGGTGGTAAAAAATAAGATAGGAAACAAGACTGAAATAAGACTCTCTGGTGGTAAAATAAGATAGGAAACAAGACTGAAAGGAAACAAGACTGAAATAAGGGAGAACAGTGAGTAATTGTTTACAATTGTCCAGCAAGAGAATTTGAGCAAGTAATCAATACGTGGTTCTGAAGATGGATAAGAATAGAATGATTTGAGAAGTATTTTAGAGGTAAAAAAATCTTCACAAACATGATTGTTCTTGAGAGTCTGAGAGGAGAAAAACAGTCTTCTAAATTGATTGGCTTGTTAAATGTAAATACTATTATCCAAAATCAAGAATAAAGACAACAGGCATTTAAATGCAGAAGGTATTAAGTTTTGACTTGTTACAAGTTCAGTTCATATGACATATTCAGGTGGAAACAACATGTAAACAGTTGTAACTACTAGAGTAAAATTTCAGGGAGAGGTCTAAGCACAGTATATAAATTAAGGCAAAAAAGGGATTAATGTTAAAGTTGAAAACACAAGAATAGATGAGACATGATGGAGAGTAAAAGAGGAGTATTCCAAACGAATCCAAATGAATCCAACTCTTTAAAATTTAGCTAGAGGAAGAAAAATGCATGAAAGAGATTATAGCAAGGAGAGTCATGAGTCAGTGATATAGTAATAAAAAGTTTCAAAACGAATGTGATCTGCAGTGTCATTTGCACAATTACTCTGTAAGATAAAGACTGTAACATATGGACTGGAAATGTGAAGACCTTGATGACTGTGGTGATATCATCATGGAAGGTATGCTGGTGGAAGTAGAAGGGTGCAGGCATATAGGAAAGAGGGGCAGGGGAGCAAAATCCCATAGATACGTTTAAAGTGGGACTTTACTGTTAATAGCAGAAAAGTTGGTGAGAAAGAATGATCCTTCAGATAAATGTGTAGGTTAAGAGGAGAAAACCACAAAATTCCTGTCTGAGCACTCTCAGTTACCTTTGTTGCCTAGTCAAGGGTTGAGTACAAACTTGGAATACTTGCAAAAATGGAAATAAATCTTAGACGTAGGGAAGCAAAAGGCTTAATGAATGTATTAGTTTCGTTTTGCTGCTGTAACAAATTACCATACATTTAATGACTTTAACAAACACAGTTTTATTACTTTATTCTGTAGGTCAGAGACTGACATAGATCTCACTAGTTGAAATTAACATGTCAGTAGTCTTATATTTCTTTGTAGTCTAGGCTTTAGGTAAAATCCATTTCTTTGTCTTTCATTTTACAGCATCTGGAGGCTGTCTCTATTCTTTGGCTTCTGGCCTTCTTACATCTTTTTTGTTTTTTGTAGTTGGAATATTACTCTGTCATCCAGGCTGGAGTGCAGTGGCATGCTCACAGTGCTGGGCTTAGGTGATCCTTCTGCCTCAGTCTTCCAAGTCTCTGGAACTATAGGTATGTGCCTCCATGCCTGGCTAAAATTTTTTGATTTATGCCATGCCTGGCTAATTTTTGATTTGTCTCTACAATGAATCAAAAAAGGGTCTCATCAAGTTGTCCAAGCTGGTCTTGCAACTCTGGGCTCAGGCAATCTTCTCACTTCCACCTCCTAAAATGCTGAGACTATAGGTGTGAGTTAACCATGCATGGCATGGCCCTCTTATATCTCAAACACAAGCAATGACCAGTTAAGCCTTCCTCACATCACAACATCCGACAATGACTTTTTTGTGTCTCTCTTCTACGTGAAAAGGAACCTGATAATTACATTGGAATCACTTAAAATATCTAGAACAATATCACTATCTAAAAGTCAACTAATTAACAAACTTAATTCTATCTGCTACTTTAGTTTCTTTATGCCATGTAACCTAACATATTCGCAGTTTCTAGGAATTAAGAGATGGACAACTTTTGAAGACTGATGATCTTGCTTATAACAATGGCTGATGGTGAAGCTTAAGCTAAATTTAGTATAATTTCAATGCATGGCCTAATTGGATTGGGGTACTTACATATCACAATAATGAAATAGAAAAACCTAGTTTCAGCATAAATATGGGGCTCAAACTTATAGTTTTAGCAGAAGACTAGGTGTAGAGATGAACGTGGTATTAACGAGAGAGACTTTTTTTTATAATGAACCACAGTATCTAGACTTGTTAACAGGACATTAAACAATTAAAAAGATGCTAGGGAGCCAGGATAGTGTGAGATGGGCAATGGAGGAATCAAAGAACTGGCAGAATCAATGAGATGGAAGTGAAACTGTGATATGTTTAAGGAAATAAAAGACCCAGCAAAAGAATATATAGAGAGTAGAATAGCTGGCTATAAAAGCAGGGTTAGATTAGAGTAGTGCAAGGTGATAACAACCCAACATAATCATGGAAATAAGTGGTTAAAGGACAGTGGGAATGGTGGGCTTTGAAATGAAGGAGTTTAAGTATTTGTAAAGTTTTTGTGTCAGATGGACCATTTCTTCATATGCACCTAAAGTCACCTAGAATGATAGTTGTCTTGCAGTAGAAAAACCAAGAGTCTGGTAATAATACCTCAAACATTGAGGGATAACTGTCAGGAAAATAGTCAAATATGGAGGTGCTCACAGTGGAGGATACAAATAGCAAGATAAACAAAGAACCACGGATTTATCCATGAATATAGAAAATAAATGATGCGAAAGCAGCTTCAGGGAATCAGAAGAAAGCTTCCTCCATCCCTTGGCCTTGAAATATGTAAGAGAAATGAGAATAAAGTGTCTATTCTGTAGAAAGCGTCAGAGAAAGTTGAAAACTTTAGTTGAGCCAGTTTTTATTTAAGGCATACAAAGGAAGGTACTGCCTTTTAAGTGGCTGAAGATACAGGGACATGTGTTTCACCATAGAATATGAAATGGCATATGGAAAACTTTGCAAGAAAGAGTAGCATCTGGGGCCACTGTTCTGTGCTGATGAGAAAGGAGTTACAGGGATCTAAGTTATTCAACTTTAAAATGATGACAAAACAAAGAAGTAATTAATTTTCATGAAGAGCACTCTATATATTTGCAGTAGCATAAATGAAAATAGAGATCCTAACAAACAATAGATGCTGACTTGGATGCAGAGAAAAAGGAACACTTCTACACTGCTGGTGGGTATGCAAACTAGTGCAACCTCTTTGGAAGACAGTGTGGCATTTCTGAAAGAACTAGAAATTGACCTTCCATATGACCCAGCAATTACCCTACTGGGAATATACCCAGAGGAATACAACTAATTCTAGCAAAAACAACAACAACAACAAAAATCTGCACATGCATGTTTGTTGCAGCTCTATTTACAATAGTAAATATGTGGAACCAACCATGCTGCCCCTCAAAGCTGTACTGGATAAAAAAAAATGTGGCACATATACACAATGCAATATTATGCAGCCATAATGAAGGACAAACATATGGACTTCACAGCTACTTGGATGAATTTGGAGTCTATCATACTCAGTGATCTACCATAGAAACAAAGAACAGATACCATATGTTCTCACTTATAAGAGGACCTTGAATAATTATTATAATACTACAAGAAAGGGATTGGCAGTAGTGGGAAACTTCTAGGGAAGGGGGGATGGATTGGCAGTTGAGGGAAACTGCCAGGAGAAGGAGGGTCACACCTCATCAACAAGGGTACCTGCATAATGAACATCTGTATACCTAACTCTGAATTGTACCCTATATCTTTAAAATAAATAAAATAAAATATTAAAAAAAAGAAAAAGAGCTGGGCTCGGTGACTCAGCCTGTAATCCCCCGCCTTTGGGAGGCTGAGGTGAGTGGATTGCCTGAGCCCGCGGGTTCGAGACCCACCTGGGCAGTGAGACCTCATCTCTACAATAAATCAAAAAAAATCAGCCGGGCATGGTAGTGCATGCCTGTAATTCTGTCTACTCGGAAGGCTGAGGAGGAAGGATCGCTGGAGCCCAGCAGGCGAGGCTGCGGTGACCGGGAGCAGCCACTGCACTCCAGTCTGGGAGACCGAGTGAGACTGCAACTCAAAAAAAAAAAGAAAGAGAAAATAGAGATCCTAGGGATAGTAGGAAACAGATCAAGTTAAGAGTAGATGGTATCCTCTACAAGCTTAGGAATAAATTTCAGCTATTCAGATGTCTCGTTTACAGGGAATTTTTTATTAACTCATATTATTGAAAGAAGGAGAAGGAAAGAAAGAAGAAAGGAATTCAGAGATAAGTAATAATAATGATAACTGCTTAGTTTTTTTTTTTCCAGTGCCATGAGAGTAAATTTGTCCTAGACTGTTTCAACATGTTCCCATGGAATTTTTTTTTTTTTCTGCAGGAGGGTTTTAAAAATCAAAAACTCTTGATGGCTGTGTTTTTAAATATTGAAATATAAGCCTTAAATTAGGTCAGTTTTGCACTAACTAAATCTAACCGCTATCCAATTGAATACACACACACACACACACCACACACACACACACACACACACACGCACACACAGATATATGGTCCCCAACTTACAATGGTTTGACTTATCATTTTTTAATTTTATTATGGTGAGAAGGCAATACACAATCAGTACTCTCCTTGACTTACTGTGGGGCTATGTTTGGATATAAGTTGAAAATATTGCTTATGATGGCTTATTAGAATGTAACCCCATTGTAAGACATGGAGCATCAATATATGTATATAATGTATTTATATTTAGAGATCTCCATTTTCAAATGGTCTTTTTTTGGTTTTGTTTTTTCCAGGTAAGTATTTGTTCATGTCAAGAGATAAGGATGAGTTTGACGGGGGGGCAAAAAAATCACAATGTCAGTAAGAACCTGATTTTATGAATGGTATGAAACAGTGGTATGAGAGAGAGAAATAAGGCTATACAACCCTTTACAATGTGCATATATAAATTATAAATGTTTCTGATCACATGAATGCACCAGAAAAGAGAACTGGCAGGAAAAGAAATTTAAAAATACTTTTAATCAGGTTTGGAAAATAAATTTGAAATGATAAAGGCTACTATTTAATAAAATTCTGCACTTAGTGAATATTTTTAAATGATAATTACATGTCATGTAGTATGTGTTATAGCTATGTAATTCAAAAAGGGTTTGACTATATTTGAAAATATCTCTTTGCTCTACACTGGAAGAGGTAGAAGGGAAAGGTAAATACAGCATTACAAATTATAATGGGAGAAGTAGTCATCTAAGATGCTAAAATAGCTGGAGCATTAAATGAATATTTCCAAATACATTTACAAGCGAGAACATCTATGACTACCTAATCTTTGTCAGGATCACTGTAAGAATGGTAATAAGACAGAAAAAATACAAATCTGAATTTTTGTAACAGTGTGTAAATAGCATATGACAAAACTACAAAAAAATATATGTAAATATGCATTTACTTTAGCATTTAATGAGGAATTAAAATGAGAGTATAACAGTTGTTTATATAACATCAACCTGCGATCTCAACCTTCTTTAAATAATATTATTTAGAAAACTTTTTTTCTGTATTATGTGAGCATAATATTATTGGTTCCTAATGACATGGTTATTGATCATAGTTGTTTATGCAGGGGCCTAGTTACAGTGATCCATTCTTATTCCCTTGCCTTTATCTTAAGTACCGACATTTATGTTAAAGATAAAACAAAATTATATATATATATACATATATATATATGTATATTGACAAACAAAGAAAGAAAAGTTTATTTAAAAGTAAATTGGAGAAAGAGAAGGGAGAGAGAGAGGATTCACCTCCCCAAGGTGGGGGAGGGGGCCAAAGCCAGGAAGCACGGTGACAGCCATAGCTCAAAGAGCATATGGCCACACCACAGTCTAGCAAGGCAATGGCCGCTAGATGCTTGTGGTGGAGTCCTTTTAACCATTGCCCTAGACATTCTACTACAAAATGATATTTTTGCCCCATAATTTGAATCATTGAGCTTTACGGCTTGTGAAACACATAGAGAAACTGGTTGAACTAATCTTCTCTGTTTAGATGGTATACTAAAGTTTAAAGTTTGTTCCTTTGTGACAAAAGAAGAAAAATCTGAGATAGTATCATCAAAATTACTAGTATTAAAAGAAAGCTTGGCCGGGTATGGTGGTACAAGCCTGTAATCCCAGCACTTTGGGAGGTGGAGGCAAGAGGATTGCCTGAGCTCAGGAGTTCGAGACCAGCCTGACCAACATGGAGAGATCTCCTCGCTACAACAAATCAAAAAATTAGTCAGGTGTGGTGGTGCAAACCTATGGTTCCAGTTACTTGAAAGGCTGAGGTGGAAGGATCACCTGAGCCCAGCAGCTCAATGCTGCAGTGGTAGTGAGTGTGCCACTGCACTCTAGGCTGGGCCATTATGACTCAAAAAAAAAAAAGACTTGGCGCGGTTCACAATCTCTTGCAAACAACTGAGAAACTGATCAGTAAAGTAGAAAAGATAACAAAACTAACGAATTCACAGACTTAAGCTGGCAAGTTAACCCTTTTTACTTGGGTTATAAATGTACATGTATATGTATAAATTATGTAGTTTGGTTGTGTTATCATAAGGATCATTGTTTGAAGGTAGATTCTTTTATTCTTTGTTCTGATATTTTAAACTTTCCTTTAAAATAATAAGAACAGTAAATTTGTCAAAATAGAATGTGACATTTCAAGTAACTTGTAAGATGATTGGGACTATAAATTTAATGCCTATTCACTTAGATAATCAGTAATTTGTATTCCTATAAATACATAAAGCACATACTATGTTTAGCAGCATTCTCAGAGTGTATTAAGGAAGAAATGTTTGACTGTAGCATTGAGAAAGTTATGGTCACTTTAAGCAGACAGAGTATATATGAATGAGGAAAAGTGAGCAGAGGAAGTATGTAGCAAAATTACCTACAGGCAGCTCTCCCAGACTGTAAGTGAGGGAAGGGGTCAAATATCTCTTTGACAGCCTCTGAACATGCTTGACTAAAGTTGTTTTTTGTTATAACCCCAAGAACACTCTGTAAAAAAATCTTAGAGAAAGGAAGTATACTTTATAGAGGAGAACAATATGTGCAAAGAGGTAGGAATAAGGAAAATGTAAGATTGGTAAGAAATCTTTTCATAAAAAGCAGAGTAATCTCATCTAAGTGCATCTGTACTTTAGGCAACAAGAGATAGGAAGCTGCATAAAAGATGAGAACTCCAGTGTAGCTGGGCCCTCCCTGCATGTGAGTACAAAGAATAAAAGCCAGAAACCAAAGCTGAGCCTAGGGGGACCTATTTGGTGGGTAGGTAAGGAAAACAAACATAATATGCTTTTCAGGACTAATCATAATTCATCATTATCATGTACTTATCATATACGGAAAGAATGCCCTAGGCATTGGAGGTCTGGCAATGAGGATGTGCTTGCTTTTGAAGAGCTTACTGTCCAGTGAGAGAGATACACATGTACACAAATCATTCAGCCTTGCAATAGGTGCAATCACAGAGCTTGCCTAAAGGTTGTAAGAGAACAAACACGGAGATCAGAATGTTTCTTTCTGTCTGGGAGGATGAGAGAAGACCATATTGAATAGTTTACATTTGAATTCAGTCTGAGAGGATGAATACTGATTTCAAAAGCAGAAACAAAGGAGACTAGGATTCCAGGCCTAGGAATTAGCAGATACAAATATATGTGAAAACATATTGCAAGTTCAGATTCTCACACACAGCAAGCAAGCACGAATAAGCAGAATGTGCATGGGATTGGTAAGAAGACTTTTCATATAAAGCCACCGGGAGATGGGAAAAAGTGAGGTTGGCTCAGTAAACAGGGATCAGGTTGTAAAAGACCTGGCTTGGATTTTACCTTGAGATGATGAAGTAGCATTGAAGGATGTAAGCACTTTAAACTGTCAAATTATGTTATCTGATTCTGAACTTTGGACTATCACATCAGCAATTGTGTAGGGAATGAGTTACAGGTACAGGATAGAGTTCTGGAATCTGATTTGATGGCCACTGATAAGAAATGCTGAGTATATTTTTCTTAAATCATTGGCAGTGGAGAAGGAGAGAGTAGCAAAAAAGCTTTGGAGATAGATAAAACCTGGCTACAATTATATGTAGGTGAAGGAGAGGAATAATTCATTGTAACTAGAATACACTCTGTGCTTTGAGTTGGGGATTACATAAAGTATATATAGAGAGAGTATGGTATAAAAGTAAGGAGAAGAGGCATAAGATAATTTTTAAGATAATTCAAGAGAAAAGATCAAACATTTATCTTGCCTTTATTGTATGAATGGTTTTCATGTAGGAAAAGTTCTTTTTTAAAGATGATTTCCAGCAAATGCAGAAGGGATGATAGAATTAACAAATCACTATTTTGCATACTATCATAAAATAACTTATCTAGGTGATAATGATCAATGGATGCTGTACTTAGAAGGATATTTACAGGGAACTTCAAAAGATAGATGACAGGTGGATATTACCTGAACTTGAAAATAAGTCTTGATATTACTAAAAGTAATGCCATATGACCCAGCAATCCCCCTACTGGGAATATACCTGGAGGAACTCAAATCATTCTGCAAAAAATATACCTACAAATGTATGTTTGTTGCAGTTCTATTTACAATAGCAAAAACATGGAATCAGCCATGCTGCCCCATCAAAACTGGGCTTGATAAAAAAAAAAGTGGTACATATATGCAATGGAATATTATGCAGCCATAAAGAAGGACAAACATATGAACTTCACAGCAACTTGGATGGATTTAGAGTCTATCATACTCAGTGATCTATCACAGAAACAAAGAGCAGAGTTCCATATGTTCTCACTCATTAGCAGACTCTGAACAATTATCATAATACTATAAGAAAGGAATTGGCAGTAGTGGGAAACTGCCAGAGGAGGGGGGTGGGATTGGTAGTTGAGGGAAACTGTCAGAGAATGGAGAGGCACACCTCATCAAGGGTACGTGCATAGTGAACATTTGTATACCTAACCCTGAATTGTACCCCATATCCTTACAATAAAACAAAAGCAATGCCTTGTTAGGTGATGCCACAGAAAATATATGGGTCCATGTATGAAATATTCTTCTATTAAAAATGACCCTAAAATGTATCAAGACTTTAGATCTAATTAATTACCAATTACTGGGAAATAGTGAGACGAATGGAAAAGTCAACCACTAGAACAAAAAAGTAATCAAAAAAATCCCCAGTAAAAAAATAGAGAAATAAAGTGCTGGTGACTAGCACTGAATTAAAAAGAGACTTCAGAGACACAATAATCAAATGCTGTTAATGAAATTTTTGGGGGTCCCAATTTACAAAACCAACTTTAAAAATAGGACTTTGAAACAACTAGGAAAATTGGGAGATAAATTTGGCTTTAGCTTCTGTTTGGGATTTATTATTAACTTTATCAGGAATGTTATTTTAAAACTCCTTATTTATTAGAAATGCATATGATGTATTTACAAATAGAAAAGCAATAAACCGGATTTCACTTAAAATCAAACACAATAAATATAAAATTAAAACTTTGTGTGGGATAGATCAAATTAGATTGGGAATATTTTTTAATCACTGGAGCTTGGTATTGGACATAGATGTCAGATAGATGAGAGTTCATTGTAGTAGTCTGTCTTTCAATGTTCAAAAATTTCTGTAATGAAAATGAGAAAATAATTTAATTTGAAGCAGGTTGGTTTGAGATTCATGGAATATCCAGGTGCAGATGTTCAGTAGAACCTAATGTAAATATAGTTTAGTTATGCACTGGAAATTTATGCAAAGAGTACACAGTGAGAATGAAGTCAACAATCAAATCATGGAGACAGCAACATTTCAATTGAAGGCAGAGGAAAATAAGTTAATGGAAGGTAATGAAAAGAATTAGAGAAATAGGAAGAAAACTAGGTTGATGTTACAAGAAAAAGAACATCACAAAAATTCTGTATTTGTCACATAGGACAAGTATTGAAGTATCCATTAGATTTTGAAAATATAGATCATTATTTGTGTACATATTTATATAAATTTTAAAGAAAGAATCATGGAATTAGAAGACACTGGAAAGTTACATAGGAATGAATTGATTCATGAGAGGACTGAAATAAATGAGTCATTAGAGAGACTTCTTTCTATTCTTTAAAAAATGATTAGTGAGAAAAGTTATCTTTTTTGTTAATGTTCCTTTTAGTTTATTTATTTTTTAATCATTTGGTAGACTCATGGGTACAGAGGCAGAGTTATCACAAAGCTAATAAAACTTATGCTTAGAGCAGCTCATTAATACAGGCCCTATGGACAAATGCCTTTGCAATGTGTGTTCATGAACATGAGATTCATAAAAGTGGGAAAAAGTAAGATGCTGGGTCTTTCCACTCCAACCTCCATCATATTTTCATTTTTATACAGTGGTGTTTGAGTGGTCACTAAAATTTTGGGAATCCTACTAAAAGGACTTTGAATTGGGAATACGTTTAGTTTAGGTTGAGTGGGATATGTTAATGTAGTCCCATTAGAGTTTGAATCATTGTGACTGTCCAGGTGTAAGGACAGGAATATATGTCTTCTACTTATTGTGGAAATGCATTGTGACACAAAGGTGAAGAGCCATAACTTGAATTGTAATATGGAATTGTTCAATGATGCCTGGCTCCAGAAATATGCAGTAAGTTGAGGACAAGCAAAATTTGAAAAATACTGAGCTAGAAAAATCAAAAGTAAATAATTTGATTAAATTTGATTATCATCAATACTCAGTCAAAATGGAATATCTCCCTGTCAAGGATACACTATGCAATGCAATATATAAAATCAAAAATCATAAATGTACAGTTTTTTTTTTCTTTTTTGATTATAACCACGTGAATGTATAATTGATGAGTCCCTTTGTTTGCTTTAAAAGGAGTATTGGCTGGATTTGGTGGCTCATGTCTGTAATCTCAGCACTGTGGAAGGTGAAGGCAGGAAGAAGAAAAAGTAGCCTGGCATGGTGGCACTCACTTACAGTCCTAGCTGCTAGAAGGCTAAGACTGAAAGATCCCTTGAACCCGAGTTCCAGGTTGTAGTGAGCCAAGATCCTGCACTCCTGCCTGAACAACAAAGTCAGATCCCACTCAAAAAAATAAAATAAATAAAATAAAATAAAAACAATAATTATGTTCATAATTTCTCATGTGCAAAAGAATTTTAACAGAGGTTTCAAATCACCAAAACAATCCTCAGCAAAAAAAAAAAAAAAAAAAAACAGGCGGTATCACACTCCCAGACTTTAAACTCTATTATAAAACTACAGTAATAAAAACAGTCTGATATTGGTACAAGAACAGGCATAAAGACCAATGGAACAGGATAGAGATTCCAGAAGCAAAACCCTCAATTTATCAACCAACTCATCTTCAACAAAGCATCTACCACCAACTTGAGAGAGGAGAACCTGTTCAGTAAATGGTACTGGGAAAACTGACTGACCACATGCAGAAAATTAAAACAAGATCCATACCTCTCACCATACACAAAGATCAAGTCTAAATGAATCAAAGCCCTAAATGTAAAACCTCAAACTATAAGAACCTTAGAAAATAGAGAGGATACCCTTATGGAAATTGGAACTGTCAACCAATTCTGGATCAAAACCCCAAGTGTCCATGCCATAAGAGATAAGATAGACAAATGGGACCTCATCAAACTGACACGCTTCCACAAAGCCAAAGAAACCATTAAGAGAGTGGGGAAACAGATCATAGAGTGGGAAAAATATTTTCCAACTGTAGTCCAACAAAGGCCTAACAACTAGGATCTACAAGGAACTCAAACCTGCCAAAAAGAAAACAACAACAACAGCAACAACAAAACAGCCCCATTACAAAGTAGGCAAAATATATGAATGGACAGTCCTCAAAAGAAAACATACGAGCAGCCAACAGATACATGATACAGCCTCACTAGTCATCAAAGAAATGCAAATTAAAACTACACTGAGATACAACCTAACTCCAGTCAGCATGGCTATCATCTATAACTCAAAAAACAACAGATGCTGGAGAGGATGCAGCCAAAAGGGAACACTTCTACACAGTTGGTGGAAGTGTAAATTAGTACAGCCTCTGTGAGAAATCAGTGTGACAATTCCTAAAAGATCTAAAAATCGACCTTCCATAAGACCCTGCAATCCCCCTACTGGGAATATACCCTGAAGAACTCAAATCACTCTATAAAAAAGATACCCGCACACATATGTTTATTGCAGCATTGTTCACAATAGCAAGAACATAGAACCAACCGTACTGCCCATCAAAAGAGGACTGGATTAAAAAAGTGTGGTACATATACATGATGTAATATTATATAGCCAAAAAGAAGAACAAAATCATGACCTTCACAGTAAACTGGATGGACTTAGAGTCTATAATACTGAGTGATCTTTCACAGAAACAAAGAACTGAGTATAACATGTTCTCACTCATAAGCGGAACTTGAACAATTATCGTAATACTATAACAGAATGATTATCAGTAGTGGGAAACTGCCAAGAGCGGGGGCGGGGAAGCAGGATTGGCAGTAGTGGGAATCTGCCTGGGGAAGGAGGGGCACGCCTTATTAACAAGGGTGCCTGCATAATGAACATTTGTATATCTAACACTGAATTGTATCCCACATCTTCAAAATTAAAAAAAAAAGAAAAAACAAAACAAAGTCAGACCCTATTCAAGCAAATAAAATAAATTAAAATAAAATAAAACAATAATTGTTTATAATTCCTCATGTGTAAAAGAATTTTAACAGAAGTTTCCTCAAATTTGACAATAAATAGATGACTTTTAATAAAAAATATTGTCATATAAAGAAATTACTTTAGAGAACATAGTCAAAAAAGGATATGGAAAAGATCTTGATATGCTATGTCAGGAAGTTAATTAAGAAAACGATGTTACTTTTCTGCATTTAGTATTGTTTAGGGTATTTTGTCATTTTTAAAATTTTTAATTCTTCATAATTATTTATATTCATTCTAATAGTCATTGTTTTATCTATTACTGACTTTATAACTTTCAATTTTTTCTTAGAGAAACTTTCAGAAAATCTGGATCTTAATCTTGTATAGGAACCAAAGAAGATGGTTTATGCAGGAAAGTATATTCAACACACACACACACACACACATTTATTATTATTATACATGCTTTCATATCCCTTAGCTTTTGCTCAAGAAAGAGCAGGAAAAAAAAAATCAGCTTTTAAAATACAGAAATAATTTTCTACTAAAAAGAGATATTCTGAAAAATCTTGTTGCTCAAAGTACTAGGACACACAAAAAGAGTAGCTTATAAATTACAAATTAACTGTGTTTCATTCAAATTTGGATTTCTTTCCTTAAACTACCCTTTTGCCCACTCCTAACCCTGAAAGAGAAACCTAAAAACTGTTCATCCTCTTTTTTCAATTTAATGTTTTGATGCCAATTCTGAGGAAAGAAGAGAAATACCAAATGTGAAGATAGAATATTTTTTAAAGCAAAGAGAGAAAAAAAACAAAAAACAAAAACAGTATGGTAGTGTCACCTCTTTGATAAATTTGTGCAAAATATTTACTATTTATTGGGTATAAACCTAAAAAGTCAAAACTTAACTGAAATAGTCCTTGAAATAGTATACTAAATTGTACCACACATCTTTAAAATAAGAAATATACATGAAAAAGAAAAAAGAAAGAAAGAAAATCTTTAGTAAACTATAGGTTACAATTTGAGAATTTAGTTAAATTATACAATCAGAAGATTTAGTAATGTATCAGTAAAACAGAACATTTAAATAATTATGAATTACAAAGGAATAATAATTTTGTAATAGATAAAATTTAAATTTTGGAAGTATATTTTTATTCTAAATTGATGAACATATATTTAGAAGAATATAAATAATTATGCTTGTTTTGTGGAAATATAATTATTTTATCTGGATGTATCTTTCACGTTAAAATAGTTTGTTTAAATCTTTTTGAAATAATTCTCCATAAATTCTATTAGATTGTTTTTTTTTTCCAGCAATATATTAATGTTTAATCAAGGGCCTAGCGTTTGATCTAAGGTCATCTTTTGAACTAGAAATAAAACTGTATTTCAAAGAAAGTCTATTCTCTTACCTTTTTCATTTACATATTTAACAACAGTGTAGACACGCAAAAATTATTGTCTGCTATTTTGTTACTGTAGCACACATCAAAGTTTACAGTTATCCATTCATTTCACGAACATAGACAACCCAAATCTGACCCACAGTTATTCAGTGAAAATTGAGTTGATGATTCTTCTTATACTTTCTGATGATAAAGTCAAGGTAAATCATAGGTGACTGTACAATTAGGGAAAATCAAACAGGGAGATGTGTGGTAGTCCTGAGTTTAAATCCTTTAATCAGTCATCTACTTCTCATGTGACCACAGATGAAATACTTTCTTCAATTATCAGGTATAATAGCTATTTAAATGTCTCTATGTTCTGTAATAATTAACATGAACTAGCCTTCTGAGTTTTCTACTAACAGAATGGCAGTATAACAAAGATAGCATTTTTCTTCATGAATACAAAATCTTCTATCACAACTGTGATTAGGAAGGCAGGGGATGGAAACCTTACAATATTTGTGAGTGCCGAAACAAACTATTATTTATCATTTCCTTTCACAATTCGATATTAATTTAATATTTTCACACCTTTTTTATAAAGACAATGAGGTTATGAGTAAGTCAATTTCAGTTAAAGCAGTTTACTTCAACTTTGGAAAGAGTAAACTTATTCACAATAAAATAATATAATAGCAAGTTTATATTTTGATTCTATAATAATGAAAATCTAAGGGTACCTGATCTCAAACCAGGCAAAGTGGGGACCAAAGGGAGGCCCAAACTTTACCTGTATGATGTCCACTTGTATACCTCATCCTAAACTGTACCACACATCTTTAAAATAAGAAATATACATGAAAAAGAAAAAAGAAAGAAAGAAAATCTTTAGTAAAATATAGTTTACAATTTTAGGATTTAGTTAAATTATTTTTAGGAGACAAGATGAAGAAATAATATTTTCTTATGTTTTAAAGATCAATATTCCCATTTAGACCTAGATATTACAGCGAATTTTCTACTTTATAGGACTATCCAATTATGACAGCAGAAAACAATTACAAAGTTCTTTAAACCTAAATTTCATCAATTCTGTTCTCTGAAATATATCTTCAATTATTGTGCTATGCTCAGTTGTTTGTACTATAACATATATCTAAAATTAATTACAATGTATATATATTTTACACTTAAGTACTTAAATATAAACATAAATTTTCAAAAGGTGTTATAACCCAAAGTAAAGAAATCAGTCCAAAATATTTCAACTTTCCTATAAAGATTTCTGTTTGTACTACGGTGTTCTAATTCCCCCAAGTACTATGATTAATGCAGTTCTTAAAACAATAGAAATGACTATCTCAATTACTTATTATGTAATTGTGGAGATTTCCTACTTTTAAATTTGGAACATATATTATAAAGTCTCTGTGACTATAGTTATGAATTAATATATTAAGGTAGCACTCAGAATAGTTGATTGACTTAGTTGGAACAAAGAGTCATAAAAGGCCAAATGTACAACAATTATAGTCACATGAAAATGACCAAGAGACAAACTAAAAAAGAACTTTTGCCTGCAAGTGTATCAATTAAACTCCGTTATTATTAAAGCAAATGGTAAGTGAAACTGCCCTAGAAATCTAAATATATGTTCCATAATACTAGAACTATCCAGCAGAATTAAAATTAATATCCTATAAGTTCTGATAATAGTTCTCTCATATTTTTCTCCCCAACTCACAGAAGTGCTTAAAAACTGAAGGTGAAGTAGAAAACAATTTACACAAAACTCTAACAAGAATTGTGTTATTTCAGTGTTTTGCTTACTATGTTATTTCTTGAAAACTCTATGTATGTATGAATACATAATGTGAATATGGTAATATCTTTAAAATCTTTGCTATTTTAGTTATTTTCTTTCAAAAAAAAATCATTTTCTTCTCAGATTTTTTTCTCTCATATGCCTCTTTCTTGCCAGTCTCTCTTCCTCAAATTCAACTAGTCTGAGAGAAGTGGATGGCAAGTAAATGCCCCCAAGTATGACTACATATAACAAGCAGCTGTTGAGATGCCATTTTCAAAATTAGACCTGAAAAAATTGTTTCTTTTCTGTTTGTTTCCATATGAATACTCTAGATGAGTAGTTACTATGTATTTATCAGCCAGTGTCTTATATAACATAACACATTCAGGATACAGTTACCAAAAGAACAGTAATTTTTTTGAATGCTCAGTGAAAAAAAGACATGCACAGCCTTCTTTCCATAAATAGGCTTACTTCATATCTCATAGGCTCAATCAAGCATGAAGTTATACATGTCTTTGTATTCTACAGTACATAATTTCACTAAATAATGATAATGTTTTATTTTTAGATATTTTACAATTTTTTCTTCGCAATTAAATTTACCATTGTGCATTCATTATATGCTAGATGTGGGGCTTAACTTTGGTAATGAACATGAAATTTTATTCCGACTTATTGTAGAAAGTTTAAGCAATTTACATTCATAGTGTTAACTATTAGATAATCTTATGTTCTACCTAAATTGACAAGTATTTATTTTATAAAGGGAATAACATATTTTTCTCTCTGCATAAGGAATAGTGAAATACTTTGATAGACACACTATTATGTTGCAAATGAGCTACATTGAATGTGCCTCTTTAATCACAGTGGTTTTATAATCACCAGTCCTCAATTATGCATTGATTTAAAGCATAGTTTTTTTTCTGTTGTTGTTTTTTGTTTGTTTGTTTGTTTGTTTTGTCAGCATCTTGCTCTGTTGCTCAGGCTGGAGTGTAGTGGTATGTGGTATGATCAGCCTCACCATCTACTCTCAGGCAGTCCTTCTGCCTCAGCCTCCTGAGAAACTGAGACTACAGGCTACAATCACGTCCTGCAAATTTTTTGATTTTTTTTTTTTTTTTTTAGTTGGAGTCTCACTCTGTCGCCCAGACTGGAGTCCAGTGGCTGCTCCCGGCCACTGCAGCCTCGACCTGCTTGACTCCGGCGATCCTTCTGCTTCAGCCTTCCAAGTAGCCGGAATTACAGGCGCGTGCTACCACGCCTGGCTAATTTTTTTTTTTGTAGAGATGAGGTCTCGCCAAGTTGCCCAGGCGGGTCTTGAACCCGCGGGCTCAGGCAATCCACTCATATCGGCCTCCCAAGGCACGGAATTACAGGCTAAACCACCAAGCCTGGCTAATTTTTTGATTTTTGTAGAGCCAAGGTTTCGCTGTGTTGCCCAGGCTGGTCTAAGTTATGGGATCAAGTTACCCACCTTCCTCAGCCTCCCAAAGTGCTGAAATTATAGGCGTAAGTCACCAAGCCCAAGTGTTTTTTTGTTTGTTTGTTTTGTTTTTTGTAGTGAGTGAAAGGATGAGTTATTTGGATCTTAAGATTTTTTGTGTAAATGTATCCTTATATTTATTCCTGCTACAGTCTACCCTGCAGTTATGCTATATCAGGGGTCCCTAATTCCCAGGCCACAGACTGGTACTGGTTTGTGGCCTGTTAGGAACCATGATGCACAGCAGGAGATAAGCAGCCAGCTGGCTGTGAGGGAAGCTTCATTTGTATTTACAGCCACACCCTATAGGTCACATAACCGCCAGAGCTCTGCTTTCAGTCAGATGAACATCGCATTGGATTCTCATAGGAGAAGACCGAGCCCTATCATGAATTGTGCATGGGAGGGATCTAGGTTGTGCGGTTCTTTTTTTTTTTTGACTCAGAATCTCACTCTGTCACCCAGACTGGAGTGCAGTGGTCGCTCCCGGCCACTGCAGCCTCGACCTGCTGGGCTCCAGCGATCCTTCTGCCTCAACCTTCCAAGTAGCTGGAACTACAGGCGTGTGCTACCACATCTGCTAATTTTTTTTTTATTGTAGAGATGAGGGCTCGCCAAGTTGCCCAGGTGGATCTCGAACCCGCGGACTCAGGCAATCCACTCACCTCAGCCTCCCAAAGCGCAGGATTACAGGCTGAGCCACTGAGCCCAGCTGTTGTGCGGTTCTTATATAAAAGAGGCTAATGACTGATAATCTGAGGTGGAGCTGAGGCAATGATGCTAGCACTGGAGAGCAGCTGCAAATACAGATTAACATTAGCAGTGAGGTTTGACTGGACAGATACCACAATGAATCAATTGCTTGCAGACTCATATTAGACCTGATCAGTGAGTGACACGTGAGTTGATATACTTCAACTGCCCAGCTGCATCTGGTGACAGACTTTAAGTCAGTATCTGACACTTATTTTAGTCTGCATGTGGCCTGCCCATTCTTTTATTTGCCACTTCCATCTGCTTTTCCTTTTTTATAGTGAGTTGTATAATTATTTTATTAGATAATGCAATGTAATACTAATAGAAATGAAGTGCACAATAAATATCATGTGCTTGAATCATCCTGAAGCCACTCCTCCCCCACATCCATGGAAAAATTGTTTTGTCTTTTATTGGTTTATTAATTTGTTACTTAATATAAGTCTGCTCTCCAATAGTTTAATAATAATTGCCTGTGAGTATTTATTATGAACTAACTTTATGCTCAGCACCTTTTGTGTCTTTTTTCATTATTCTTCAAAATAGTTATTGAGATGCAGTTTATAATTCGAATCCAAGCCTGTGTTACTTCATATTAAACAATTCTAACAATTATTCTCTTTCTTCTAAATTCTTTACAAGATTCAAATATTTATCAATTTTATACGGGGGGCCAGCCCCTCATAGAGATTTAGAGGGTCCCTGGAAGGTGGGGCAGCATCGGCGATTATTCTGGAGAAAGAAAAAGAAAGAACGAGAAAGGGGGAGAAAGAAAGAGACTGGACTCTGTCTAGTGCAGAAGCTGATTCTGTAGTAGGGATAGATATTGAAAGAAAGATGGAGGGATAGATATAAAGAGGAAGAAAGAAAGTGGATAACCGTTCAGTGAATTGAGGAGAAGCCGTTTAATGGGCCCAACCATAAGTCTTTTATCCCAAATTTTCACATGTTAAATCACAAGACTTTCACGTGAACACAAGGCCAGGTGGATGAGGCACATCCCCCCCACCCACCAGGTGTTTCCTTAAGCATGAGGAAGGACAACCCCAATCAAATCACAAGACTTTCACGTGAACACAAAGCCAGGTGGATGAGGGGCGTCCCCCACCCACCAGGTGTTTTCCCAAGCATGAGGAAGGACAATCCCAAAATTATCTCACTGTTCCTTATGCTTGGTTTATGTTCCTCAAAGGCAAAACAACAGTTTTAACATCATAATATTCTAATAACCAATAACTTCTAAAGTTTATGCATACACAACACCTAGTGACTAACTTAAATCCTAATACTTTTCTATTCTGTGCTAATTCTACCTACACTATAGAAACTCTTAATTATAGCTCAAACCAGTTCCTAAAGAATGTGTCCCAGTCCAAAGATCATGCTGGGCCATTTCTAGGAACAATTGATTACAATCTCTTAACAAAATGGCTATTCTAAAATCCTATGTATCTATCTTAATTTCTATAAAAGTTTATAATTCCTAATCCTAATATACAAGGCTGATCATCAGCAATAAAGCTTCTAAAATAAAACCCAAATACAAACTATAATTGTACTAAAGCCAAACCGCAATTAGTAGAAAGTGGGAACAATGAAATTTCTAAGGTTAGCTTTATTCTTATAAAACCTTATAGTATCATGTTTGATCATACTTGAACTAACATAATTCCCTCACGTAGCATGATCTATTCTACAATACTTTCTATGAATAAAATAAATTCAGTTTCTATTATAAGTAGAAAAAACCTACATTAATTGTAGCTAAAGAACCAGTTTAAAAGAATGCAGCCCAGCCCAAAGTGAACGCTGGGCCCTTAGGAATGTGGCCCAGTCCAAAGTTCATGCTGTGCCATTTCTGGTAACTCCAGATAATTATCTATACCTCTAAAGCTGTAAACAGCTCTCTAAATGTATATACTAATTCTACAAATATACTTTTAAATCTTATAAAGAAGCTTGTATCATATATAAGTCTCCCAAATGTGACCTGAGCTTGAACTGTGTTAAGTTTAGAGCCGAAACCACAGTCTGTGAGAAATGGGAACAATGGATCCCTAGAGTCAGCCATGCCTGTCATATTCTCAGAACTTCATGCTTAGATCATCAAAGTCCCTGCTAGTGGGTCATGCCAAACAACAAAGAAGGGAGGAGGGAATGGGCCTTCAGCTCCTGAACGCAACCTGGTGGTCTCAGGGTCCACAGCCCTCCTGGAACCCTAACGCTCAGATGGGCCTCCACGACTGGCTCCCAACAATTTTAGGTGTTTCAAATTTCGTCACCATCTGATAAATATACATTCTAAATTGAGTGTACTGGGATGATTCATTTTCATCTCACAGATGATGTTGTAATTCAACAATGTGCATGATTGAATAATGCGGTCAGTGTTCTATTAGTTGCTTAAAAGAAGGAAAACATAGGAAATGCATTTATCTATTGCTTCTTTTAAGAAAGCATGCCTTGGAACTTCACAAAGAAATTATAAAAGGTAAAAATACATCTAAGCAAAATTGTCTAACAAAGTTGTTTAGAAGTTGAAGTAATGCAGGCCAAGTCCTTATAGTAAATGCTATTTATATAAATAGCTGTTACTCTACTTGCTCTCTGAGTATGCATATCACTACTTGTCTAGTACTTGTATGTCTAGGCTTAGTATAGGCCCTACAACATGGATGGTTTGCATAATTATGTATTAAATGAATATATTAATGAGTGTAAGATATTGCAATAAATGCAATAATAGCAAGTCAGAGTATGGTGAGTGCCATCATTATAAGTATTTATTAAAAGATGAGTTTTGAGTGGAATTTTAAAGAATGTGAGTGGCAGGAATGGAAAAATGCATTTTAAAGTAAAGCACTATCTTTTATTAATACTCAAGATGAGAAAGGGCTTATTGCTTAAGATACATAAGAATACAACACTATATGCTGTTTGAGTTCCAGTATAGTATTTACTCAATTTTTTTCCACACTTGAAGTCAATGAGTATTTAACTTTCTTGAATTTGCACATAGTAATATAATTTCTCTGTGCATTTATTACTATAAAATGTTGCTTTTGTCTATGCATAAATGGTGACTGAAAATTAACAAATGAGTAAAATAATATTTATTCATATTAAAATACTTTTTCAAGACAGTATAATATTTTCCTAAAAATATTGATCTAATGTTTCTTAGGTAAATCAATTAAAATGCTCATTTAAATTATGATTCCTTCTGGCTTAGTGTTTCATAATTATAATCATGGACAATTCACATTTTTAGTTTCCTTATTTGATTATTTTATTTTCATTACAGGTAGAAAAATAAACTTTGAATTGACAATGTTACATTTAAAGAGACTTGTCAATTACTAACAATTGAATGATTATGATTATCACCGATTTAATAATTGCTATAGCCAACGTTATTTTTCCATATTCAGCCAAATTTCAGTGAAAATAATTGAGTATATAGTGGTTTCAACTTACTCTAGAACTTTTTGGCTTACAAATAAAAACATCTTTATTCGTTCACAAATGATCTACCCTGTGTTGCAGTTTAGTATGATATAATAAGAACACAAATATATGAATGAGTCATCATATCATATATGCTAAGAGTATTAATTGACCAGCTGTTCTAATTGCTTTAAAATTAAATGCTAGCCGGCTCAATGACTCAGCCTATAATCCCGCACCTTTGGGAGGCTGAGGTGAGTGGATTGCCTGAGCCCGTGGGTTCGAGACCCGTCTGGGCAGCGAGACCTCATCTCTAAAATAAATCAAAAAATCAGCCGGGCGTGGTAGCGCATGCCTGTAATTCCGGCTACTTGGAAGGCTGAGGCGGAAGGATCGCCGGAGCCCAGCAGGCGAGGCTGTGGTGGCCAGAAGCGGCCACTGCACTCCAGTCTGGACGACAGAGTGAAACTCCAACTCAAAAAAAAAAAAAAATTAAATGCTTTGGATCACACCTTTCTATACCTCACTATTTAACTTTAATTTAGGATATCACATCTAGTAAGATTCATGTTCATTTTCTGCTCTACTTTTAATATGAAATTATATGCCTCTACTCCAAATTATAGTCTAAATACCTTCCTATTCCTTTTAAAATTCAGTACCCATTTTGAACTTTCATGAAAAGTTTTTCAACCAAAAATGCTGTTTTTCTCTTGAGTGGAGAGCTATTTATAAAATAGTCAGATTGGGGGGGTTTACTTCTGAATAATTCTGCATAACTTTTCATTTCAGTGTAAGATCCTGAGAGCTAGATACTTCATAAGCAATAATGACACAAACGCAAGTACCCTCTAAGGTACAATATTAAGTGTAGCATGCATTGAAATAGTGAAAACAATAATATGATTAATCAAAGTACTTTGAAAAGACAGATTAGGCATAATTCTTAATATTAAGAGATGGGCTGCTTTAGAAAGTAGTTAATTCTCCATCAAAGAAGATGGTCAAATATTGACTGGATGAACGACTCTCAGGGATATCATCAAGGAGTTTTAAAAATTAGATCATTTAATTGGATAGTTTTATAATGCTCAACTGTAACCAATTATTGAATTATACTACAATCCAATATGATTAAAAGAAATACTGATACAAATTGCTATATATTTAACTATGAGTTAACATATTAGTTACTTGCGCATCAAGATATTAATAGTAGTGAGAAAATTGAGAAAATTTATTTTTATGTTATAAAGTGGTTTTTTTTTGGTCTGAGCATAATAATTTTGTCACTGATATTAAAAATAAAAATAATGAGGTTTTATTGCTATTTTATATAAGAATAGCTTTAACTCATCTCATACAGATCCCTTTCTCATGCTTGCAACAACTATATTGTAATTTTTTTAAGTTTAAAGATGTGGGGTACAATTCAGGGTTAGGTGCATAAGTGATCATTGTACAGGTAAAGTTTGGGCACCCTTATGATGTTACATGTACCCCCCTCCTCCCTTGACAGTGTCCCACTACTGCCAATCTTTCTTATAGTACTATGATAATGTTCAGTGCCCGTTTATGAGAGAGTACATCCAAATTTCATAGAACATTTGAAGTTCAGAGGAGGAAGTTAGTGGGAGAGAACTAGAATTGACAAAGGTTTTGGTAAGTTAGATTGTCATCTTAAATCTTGTTCATGCACCTTAATTTTATTTGCTCTTGTATTTGATTGAATATTATATAATCTCCCCCCCGATATAATTACACTTTGTAAATTTTTATTTTGGGCGATTTTGCTTTGAGATCACAGTCCTAGGTGCAAATTTAGTCCCTAGCTGTGTGGTTTTGAGCACGGTAGTCTCTCTAGGCCTTTATTATTCTCATTCATAAAGTGAGAATCACAGCTCTTATCTAATAGAGTAGTTGCAAGAATTAATTAGAATAATATATCTAGTATCCTGAATGATTTAAGGTAAATGTTTGGCCCCATAATTGTTTTATTTTGTATATAGGGTATCATGAAAGACTTGACTAGAGAAATTTTGACTATTGAAACAGAGTTAAAAGCTTGACATTTTAAAAATACAAAGGAGTTTGTTGGAAATAACTTCCTGGTGGGAGGAGAACAGTCAATTCTTTTGTTCCATTTATCCTGCTGGTCCATGTTACCTAGAGATAAAAGTATCTCTTCGTCTCTGTTCTATTGTTTATTGTGGTCTTTTTAGCTAAAAGTCTAAAATGTAGATAGATGCATTAGAAAAGCAGTTTTTATGATGCCTACACATTCTTAAAATATGCTATCATATTTTAAAGATATGTTTCATAAATCAAAGTGTTGCTATATACAAGAGAGAGAATAGAAAAATAAATTTCATTCAATATCCACTTCATTATAATCAATGCCTTGCTAAATTTGTATTCCATGAGGTTTCCTAGTGTTCAATTAAACTGAATTTTTAAAAATAATTTTAGTTTGGAGAGTAGAAAAGTCTCTGATTTTGTATTAAAATTGTGAATAGGATTGCAATTCTTTTCATAAGGTGGAGATGGTTTAGTAAAAAGATTTTTATGTCTTGTCAAGAGTGGATTTTGGCAATTTTACTTAATTTTTAAAACTCAAACAGAAAATCCTACTTTTTCTTATTAAGATAGAGGAATAAAGAAATATTCCATACTATTAATAGTTTTACCTCATTTTCTATTTTATATGAAATTAGCCACACACTGATATTTAAAACAAGAAGGCTAATAAAGGGTTAGGCTCTTAACAGCACAGTTATTATTGAACTAGATCTCATGTTCAAACAGGTTTCTTTATTTCTTTATTTCAAAACTGAAGTAATGAAGAAAAAAAATTGTAAAATAAATAAATAAATCTCTAAAATGTCCTGGAATATTCTAGAAAAACCAAAATCTTGACCTTTTAATGAGTAATGTTATCATCAAATAAATAAAAGAAATTTTAGTTAAAATATGATACAAATAAGATCAAATGAAAACTATGATCTTTATATTTGAAAGCTTCAGGATATGTGAGGAAACATATTATTCTTATCTAGATTTTCCAATGAATTGATAATCCATACACATTTTTTCTATAAGGAAATTTGCAGCAATCAGTGTTCACATTGAAACCAGTACTGTTTATCAAAATAAGGACTAGTACGTAGTGGTACAATATTTTGTATGCTAAAATATTTTATGTTAAAAGAACTATAATTAGTATGAGTGAAAAGAAATAAAAGAAGACATGTACTATTTTTAATGATGCTTTAAGAGAAATTAACATAATAATTAAATGATGGACCTTTTGTACCAGTGTGTAGGATGGGATTGGGCAATGCACTAGACAAACATTTTTGAAAAAACAGATTGTCATAGTATGTTGTCAAAGAATCCCATAATGTACTATTCTCTCTTCACATGGAGCGACCATACTAGCATAACAAAATATTTCGATTTATAAATTAGGAGAACAATAGAAAAGAGAGAGAAATATGTTTTTAATACCTTTTTTCCTCAAAATCAAGGTTATTACAATAGGGTGTGCTGACTGAGGTTTGTCTTATTTTTCATTGTTACTTTGCAACATATTTTTTCTTTTCTTTCTTTCTTTTTTTTGCGGTGATGCTTAAGAAGGGTCCATTTAGCAAGTAATCACCACAGTTTGTAAGTCAGGAATGTATGAAAGTGAATTCCTAAATACATATTCTTGTTACCTTTCCAAAAAGTTGGCATGGTATAATAATTAGAGTGACCAAGAATATAGCAGTTGAGTACATTCTTTATTCTGTCATTCTTGGTATATGTAGTTTAAAATAATATTAATTCATTTTGGCTAAATCTTTCTTTAAATTTTTTATTTTAAATTTTTTATTTTAAAATTGTGGGGTACAATTTAGGGTTAGGTATACAAATTTTCATTGTGCTGGCACCCTTGTTGATAAGATGTGACCCCCTTCTCCAGGCAGATTCCCACTACTGCCAATCCCACCTCACACTACCCCTCCCACCCCTGCAGTTTCCTGCTATTGTCAATAATTTTCTTACAGTATTACAATAATTGTTCAAGTTCCACTTATGAGTAAGAACATGTGATAATCAGTTCTTTGTTTCTGTACAGATCACTCAGTATTATAGACTCTAAGTCCTTCCAGGTCACTGAGAAGTTCATGGTTTTGTTATTTATGGTTGTGTAATATTCCATTGTGTATATATACCACATATTTTAAATCCAGTCCTCTTTTGATGGGCAGCACGGTTGGTTCCATGTTATTGCTATTGTGAACAATGCTGAGATAAATTATACATGTGCAGGAATCTTTTTTATAAAGTGATTTGAGTTCTTCCAGGTAAATTACCAGTAGGGGGATTGTGGAGTCATATAGAAGGTCAATTTTAAGAACTTTTAGGAATCATTACACTGTTTTCCACAGAGGCTGTACTAGTTTACACTCCCGCCAACAGTGTAGAAGCCACATCCTCTCCAGCATCTGTTATTTTTTGAGTTATTGATGATGGCCATTCTGACTGCAGTTTGGTGGTATCTCAGTGTAGTTTTAATTTACATTTTTTTGATGACTAGTGAGGCTCAACATTTTTTCATGTATCTGTTGGCTGCTCGTATATCTTCTTTTGAGAAATTTCTATTCATATCTTTTGCCCACTTTGTAATGGGGCTGTTTTTTTTTTTTTTTTTTTTTCTTTTTTGCACGTTTGAGTTATTCCTTGTAGATCCTAGATGTTAGGTCATTGTTGGACATACAGTTGACAAATATTTTTTCCCAGTCTGTGGGCTGTCTCCCTGCACTCTTGATGGTTTCTTTGTCTTTGCAGAAGTTTGTCAGTTTGATGAGGTCCCACTTGTCTATCTTATCTCTTATGGCATAGGAACTTGGGGTCTTGATCAGGAATTGGTTACCAGTTCTAATTTCCATAAGAGTGTCTCCTGCATTTTCTAAGGTTCTTATAGTTTGAGGTTTTATGTTTAGATCTCTGATCCATTTAGCGTTGATTTTTGTGTATGGGGATAGGAAGGGGTCCTGTTTCAATTTTCTGCATGTGGTTATTCAGTTTTCCCAGCACCATTTACTGAATAGGTACTCCTCTTAATAGTAGTGGGTGGTGGAAGCTTTGTCGAAGATGAGTTGGTTGAATAATTGAGGTCTTGCTTCTGATATCTCAATTCAATTCCATTGGTCTTTATGCCTGTTCTTGTACCAATATCAGGCTGTTTTGATTACTGTAACTTTATAATAAAGTTTAAAGTCTGGGCGTGTGATACCTCCTGCTTTTTTTCTTTTTTTCTTTTTGCTGAGGATTGTTTTGGTTACTCATGGTCATTTATGTTTCCATATGAATTCCTGTTTTATTATTTCTAGGTCAGAGAAGAATGTCGCTGGTAATTTAATGGGTATTGCATTAAATCTGTAGGTTGCCTTAGGTATAATGGATATCTTAATAATATTGATTCTTCCAGTTCATGTGCATGGAATATTTTTCCTCCTGTTTGATTTCTTTGAGCAGTGTTTTGTAGTTTGCATTGTAAAGGTCTTTCATGTCTCTGATTAGGAAGATAACAAGATATTTCTTTTGTGTGTGTGTGGTTAGTGTGAATGGGATTGTGCTTTTTATTTGGGTTTCTGTTTGTTTATTGTTGGTGTATAGGAATGCAACTGTCTTTTGCACATTTATTTTATATGCTGAGACTTTGCCAAAGTCCTTTATCAGTGCAAGGAGGTTTTTGACAGATTCTTTTGGGTTTTCAAGATATACAATCATGTTGTCTGCAAAGATGGATAACTTGATTTCCTCTTCTCCTATTTGGATATCCCTGATGGCCTTTTCTTCTCTGATTGCTCTAGCTAGAACTTCCAAATCTATGTTGAACAGAAGGGGTTAGAGTGGGCATCTTTGCCTTGTTCCAGTTTATCTTTGCCTTGTTCCAGTTTTCAGGAGAAATGGTTCCAATTTCTATCTGTTTAGCAGCATGTTGGCTGCGGGTTTCTCATAGATGGCTCTTACTATTTTGACGTATGTTCCATCTCTGTCTAGATGTTCAAGGGTTTTTATCAAGAAGGGGTGCTAGATTTTATCAAAAGTTTTTCTGCATCTAATGATTTAATCCTGTGATTTTTGTTTTTACATCTGTTGATGTATTTAATTGCGTTTATGGTCTTTTGAATGTTGAATCAGCCTTGCATCCCAGGGATGAAGCCTACTGGGTCATGGTGGATGATTTTTGATATATGTTGTTGAATTCGGTTTGCTAGGATATTGTTGCGAATTTTAGCATCTATGTTCTTCAAGGATATTGGACTATAGTTCTCTTTCTTTGTTGGATCTTTACCTGGCTTGGATATCAATGTGATGGTAGCTTCATAAAATGATTTGGGGAGAGTTCCATCTTTCTCAATCACCTGGAATTCTTTCAATAGGATTGGTATCAGTTCTTCCTTGTACGTTTTGTAGAATTCTGCTGGAAAGCCATCTGGTAAACGCCTTTATTTTGTAGGTAGTTTTCTTGTGACATTATCAATTTCCTGTATTGTTATTGGTTTATTTAGGATCTTGATTTCTTCTTAGTTCAACCTGGGGAGGTTGTATGATGTCAGAAAGTCCTCCATTTCCTTTAGATTTTTAAGTTTGTTTCCATACAAGTGTACATAGTAGTCTCTGATAGTCTTTTGTATTTCTTCAGGGTCAGATATCACTTCATCTTTTGTTTTCTGATTGAGTTTATTTGGGTTTTTTCTCGATCAGTCTAGCTAGGGGACCATCAATCTTGTTTATCCTTTCAAAGAACCAACATTTTGTTTCTTTTTTTTCTTTTTCTTTTTTTGGTATTATCTTTTTATTCTCTATCTCCCGGATTGAACTTTTATTATGGTGATCTGGATTCTTCTGTTGAAGGGTTTTTGTGGTCTTGCTTTTCCAGCAACCTTGGGTGAGTTGTTAGGCTGTTAACTTATGATCTTTCCACTTTCTTCGTGTGTGTTTATAAACATATGAATTCCCCTCTTACTTCCTCTTTCATGGCATCCCAGAGGTTTTGGTAAGATATTTCATCATTTTCATTTGTTTCCAGGTATCTATAATCTCTGTTGTGATTTCCATGTTGACCCAGGGGTTGCTTAGCATCATGCTGTTTAGTGTCCATGTCTTTGTGAGTTTTGGGGGAACTTTGTTGGTGTTGATATTTATTTTTATTCTGCTGTGGTCTGTGAAGGTGCATGTCAAAATTTCAATCTTATAAAATGTGTTTATGCTTGATTTATGTTCAAGGATGTGGTCGATCTTGGAGTACATTTCATGTGCTGATGAGTAGAATGTATATTCCGTGATCATTGGGTGGAGTGTTCTGTAGGTAACAATTAAGTCCATTTTGTCAAGAGTCACATGGAGGTTCTGGAACTCCTTGCTTATTTTTTTGTCTTGATGATCTGTCTAGGGTTGTGAGTGGGGTATTAAAGTCCCTGGCTATGATAGTGTAAGAGTCAATCTCTTTTTTAAGTTTGCCTGGAAGTTGCTTTATGAAAGTTGGTGCTCCTAGGTTGAGTGCATAAATGTTTAGGATGGATATTTCTTATTAATGGATTGAACCTTTTATCATTATATAGTGACTTTCTGTATCTTTTTTAATGTTTGAAAGCTTAAAGGGTATTTTGTCTGATATTAAGATCGCAACTCCTGCTTTCTTTTATGTTCCATTCGCCTGATATTTTGCTTTCCATCTTCTTACTTTGAGTCTGTAAGTGTCCTTTCTGTCAAGATGAGTCTCTTGGAGACAGTATATTGTTGTCTCACGATATTCTATCCATTTTGCCATTCTATGTCTTTTCAGTGGTGCATTTAGTTCATTCACATTCAGGCTAATTATTGAAATGTGAGAGTTTATCCCTGTCATGATGTTCTTATAGTTTATCCCTGTCATGATGTTCTTATGTTCTAAAGAGCTGTTGCTCCTGTTTGTTTGTTGTTTTTCTTTTGACTCATGTGTGTTTTCAATTTTTTTCCTGCACTTTTGTGAAGCACATTGTTATTCTTTTTTCCCTTTTTTCTGTGTTTAATGTTTTCTTAAGTGTTTCTTGTAGAGCGGGTCTAGAGGCAGTGTAAATTCCTAAGAATTGAATGTCTGGGAAAGGTTTTAATTCTCCCTCACTGATGAAGCTTAGCTTAGCTGGGTAACTTATTCTTTGTTGAAACTGTTTATCTTTGAGAACCTTGAAGATTGAACTCTAAGTTATCCTAGCCGAGTGTTTCTGTAGATAAATCTGCTGCTATTCTAATTGGTCTTCCCCAGTATGTAGTTTGACTTTTTTCTCTTGCTGCCTTTAGGACTTTTTCTTTTATACCTACTTTGCTTAGGCAAATTATAATATGACTAGGAGTTGGTATTCTCATTTGTTGTCTTGCAGCAGTTCCCTGAATCTCTTGTATTTGAATGGTCTCATCACTGATGAGATAAGGGAAGTTTTCTTGAATAATTTCATGGAATGTTTGTTCCTGGGTGATCTCTGTCTCTCTTTCTACCTCAGGAAGTCCAATTACTCTTAGGTTTGGCCTCTTGAAATAATCACTTATCTCTTGAAGGTTTTGTTCTGTCTTCTTTTCTATGTTTTTGACAGTTCTATATTTTGGTCCTCAAGTTATAAGATTATTTCTTCTGCTTGGCTAATTCTACTTTCCATGCTTATCAGTTTGTTATTTATTTTATTCAAAGTATTCTTTATTGCTGTTATCTCAGTTTATCAACTCCTTCATATTTTCCTTTTTTCACTCCTCAATTCTATTTATTCTCTCTATTAATGTCTTGATATCTGGATTTGTAGTTTGAGAGCAGTCATTCTGGGGGCTCTTCATTGTTTGTGTTCTGGAGTCTGTTTTCTCAGTGTCTGACCTCTCAGGAGTCTGTGTGAGACCCATATTCTTCTTTTGGTTTTTCTTCATTTGTTTAGATTTTCCTCCCCCTCACTTTTTTTTTTCTTCTTTAATTTTGTTGTTCAGGGATGGTGGGGTTGCTTTTACTTCTGTTAGCTCAGCCTCCTATTCTTCCTCATGTGGATCCTCTGGTTTTGTTCAATTCTGAAGCTGGACTGTGGGTTGGGGGCTGTACTTTTTGCAGTTTTGAGATTTAATTGAGGGAGAAGCTATGATGCAAAATCTACCTGCAGATCCCAGTATCCACCAACAGGTGTATGGGCACCCTGGAACCTATTTCCCACTGTCTTACAATCTGTCCATGCATTGGGGGTATAGGTTTGCTCCCTAGAAGCAAAATGAGGTAAGAAAAAGGAAAATAATGGAAAAAGGAAGGAAGGGACAAGAGGAAGGTGGAGAGAGAGAAGAATAGTAGGGAAAACAGACAGATGTACCAACTAACAAATGAGAAGAGACACAAAGACAGAAAAGAGTAAAAAAAAACTACAATATGCAGATAATCATACAAACATACTATCCAACAAAAACCTCCCTGTTGATG
Organism: Carlito syrichta; assembly: GCF_000164805.1. Taxonomy (NCBI): domain Eukaryota; kingdom Metazoa; phylum Chordata; class Mammalia; order Primates; family Tarsiidae; genus Carlito; species Carlito syrichta. Next base: position 545,007 of record NW_007246702.1, on the reverse strand, counting down.
TACTCTCCCTATACAAAAACAGGAAGTCCAAAGAAAATAAAAAGAAAAATCAGTGAAATAACAGAAACAAAGCAAGTATGAAAACGTTATCAAAAACAGAAAGAGAAAAAAAACTAAAACAAAAAACAAACAAAAATGAACAAACAGACCAAAAACAAAAACAAAAAAGCAAGGAATCAAACTCACTCTGAGGTTATTCCTATAAGTCCATCATCCTTTCAGCTCTGATCTCTAGTTCTCAGTGCAGGCTGATAGAGTTGCTCTCAATGCAGTCTGATATGCTCACAACTTGGGTCAGATGCCCCAGGACTACTGTTGGAGGAGGGTGGATGGGATCTGGACTCATCTGGCTTGCTGCCTGTCAAGTTTACCACTCAGATCTGACCTGTGTCTGATCCAGCATGGGGGAGGGGCTTCTGTCTCTACCATTTTGATGAGATTACCTTAGGTCCCAAGTTGGAGGCTGGGTGGAGCTGGATGGAACTGGCTGGGACAATGCAGATCTCTGTCTGGTCCTGGGACAGAGAAAATAACTGCAGTCAGTGTTTCCTCACAGGGCATGAGGCTCCTCTCCAGCTCTTCCTGAACCTCTCCCTCCACTGATCAGATCCAGGGCTCCAGCTGAACTTCTCTAACAGGTGACAGTGTGGGCCAGGCACAAGGTGAGGAGAAACAGTTGGATTCAGCAGGCCTTTCTCAGGAGAGTCCCATGAACAGCAGATGATCTTGTGCACTCACACTCCAATATCAGGGCAGTGGGGCTTGTAGTCACCTTCATAGGGGAGCCCTGGGTGCGTGAACCTGAATCTCCCTTCAGATGAACTTTCACTCTCCCACCAGTGCACACCTACTCCCACAGAGAGTCTTTATGGACACTTGCTTCTGCAAAGACTCTCACAGTCCAAACTGTCCAGTCACAATCTTAAGCTCTGCCCCCTTCGTCTGAACCTTTCTTGGATGTGCTTTCAAAATAATTTTTCTTGCCTTCTTTACAGAGGTGCTGAGAAGATAGAGTTAAGAATACATTGAAAGTGCAAAGATGATATAAGTATTAAAACTATTAACAAATTAACAATCAGAAGGTAATAATTTTATTGTACATATAGATTCCAGTAGACTCTATTCTTGTAATAGCCATTCTTGCATATTTATTGAATTTGTACTCTTTTTATGCTTTTCTACTATTTTGTTATCAAACTGTGATTAAATACATATGTTATCCCACCTTTAAGTAAATAAACAGTGCTGTGGCAGGCTTATCATTTTGGAAGTCATTTCTTTTTCAAATATTTATTGATGATAAATAGTTGCAAGGTATTCTGTCAGACATTATAAAAAACAGGAGAGATGAATCTTCCTTGAGCACTTAGAGTTCAGGAGGAATAAAAAGACTCCTAACAGAATATACTAATAATATCATATGCTAATACTGCTCCTGCATGCCAAACACAATGATATGTTTTTTCTAATCTCAAAATCCTGCACAAAAGAGCATTATAATCCCCATTTTGCAGGTGATACTGCTAATAAGGTGGCAGAGCTGGGTGAACAGTATAGAAAATAAGAAGGTAGATTTCATTTTCAATATAGCATGTGACATTCCTTAATATAAATAAGCAATATTATGAATATATACAGAGCACTAGGCTCTATAAAAGTTTTATAGCCAAACAATGCATGAACTTTAAGGATTAATTGAAAGCATTTATTTATTCTTAGAATATGCCTGTTATATTAGCCTTAATAAAGTTTAACTATCCAATTATCATATACCTTTTTTATCCACGCCTTCAAATATTTAATTTTTTCAGAAGCCTTTTTGTATGTATATTTCCTTATGAAATCCATGAGGATGATTAAGTTGTTTTTCCTAAAACCAAGACCAGATCCTGGCATGTTCAATAAATGCTGGGTGATTTAATGAATGGATTACCTTGAGAATGAAATGTTCTTATTCAGTGAATTAGAACCAAAAATGAATCTTTTTCTAAAATTCTTAGTTTTTGACAACATTTCATATTTCCATGTGAAAGAGATGGAATAGGGAAAAAAAGACATATATTGTAAAAATCAAATACAATAATAATAAAATCCTTTGATTTGGATTTTTACCACAAGGAATGGTAGTAGAAATGAAGAGATCACTTTGATCAGTTGTTCACAAAGGGAGATTTGTAATTTTTTTTTAGCACATGATTAAAAAGTTTTAGCAATGGTGTGATAACTATCACAGGGGCAAATTTCAACTCTGCATGTAGTAACATCATGATGGTATCTTGGTATAGCTTATAAATGTAGAGTACTCACATCATGGAAATTGACAAACACTACCAATCAGGTCTATTTTTTTTTTTTTTTTAGTTTTTGTTTTTGAGTTGGAGTCTCACAGACTGGAGTGCAGTGGTCACTCCCGGCCACTGCAGCCTTGACCTGCTGGGCTCCGGCGATCCTTCCGCCTCATCCTTCCAAGTAGCTGGAACTACAGGTGTGCGCTACCATGCCCGGCTAATTTTTGATTTATTGTAGAGATGAGGTCTCGCCAAGTTGCCCACTCGGGTCTCGAGTCCATGGGCTCCGGCAATCCACTCACCTCAGCCTCCCAAAGCACGGGATTACAGGCTGAGCCACCGAGCCCAGCTAGGTCTATGTTTTTGAGAGCAGATATATTGCATACTATTGACTTCTACTCACACTTCATGAGCAGAATTCAGAGACTCTAAATATTTGCAGTTCTCAGGAGAGTTTCTCACAACAAAGCCATGCTCTATTTTTTTAATTATCTGAACTTAGACCCATCTCCATTTGCCATAAAAGGAAATGTAATTTTTCATGATTTTGAAATATAGTGAGTTTTCCAAGAATGTAACTGCCATGTAAACTGATAAAAGACTGAGCTTTGCTTAATTATCATTTTATGAAAATTTTTTATTGGTGGAAATAGACATTTATGCTATGTGAGTCACAACAACCCATGTCAATTTTTAACTGCAGCTATGTCATTCAGTTTTGTTTTGTTTTGTTTTTAGGTGTAAGCACCTTACTGCTTCAGCTGTCTTCTATGTGGTTGTGATAAAACAGTTATATATTCAGATATATATCATTTTATCATGAAAAGCTGTTTATTCCTCTTTTACATTATAGTCAATGCTTTTCATTGAATTTTTTGAAGTCAAGGGTATAGGCGGTTATATTATCTGTGAACTGCCTTTTAACATATCAAAGGAGAATGGATGCAGTTCAAACTCTTCATTTAACAGTGGAGAAAGTATAACCTAAAGAGGAAAAATGACCTGACCCAGGTCACAGAACTCACTGGCATTCCAGTTTATGTTAATTTATCTATTTGCCATCCACTTTCAATAACCTTATGTTGGATTAATCTGTAATACTAAATGCATACTATTTTTGAAAATGCACATTATTCTCACTGACAAAATCCTTGGATAAATTTCACTGAGTTAGAACAATGTTACTTTTTTTAAACTACACCACATATTTATGCTCAATGATATATGATGTGTTTTTTTAAATTAGATACAGAGCCCCAAATGATACTACTGCATTTAGACCTTTATTACTTTTATAGCACCCCAGATTAGCTCATGTTTCTTACTTCAATGCATTTGAGAAACTGTTGGCTTTGATTTGAAAAGGCTGGCTCATGTTACCACCTAGATACAAGTCACTTACCTGAATACTAGAGCTAGTGACTATTGCATATTAAGCTGATTGTTTTGCTTCAACCTTTACCAATGTAGTTGAACTGAAAAAAGAATAGAATGAAACCCTTCTTTTTTCAATCTGCTATGTCAACTAAAGCAAGTGAAAAAAAATATGCAGTAGATGCATAAGGCAAAGGAAATGAGGACTATTGCTGGAACTTTAGCACTGCACAGTAAAGAAAAAAATGGCTTTGTATTCTAGGTCCCCATGGAGAACTGCTTATGAATATCATAGCAGTGCTGTCCTAAGCAAGGTAATTCTTCTCATACCAGCTTTCTCTTGTTCAAGGTCATAGCTAAGAGTAGAATGAAATTAGCATAATGGTTTAAAATATAGGTCCAGTGAATTCAGGTTAAATTCTTAAACTTCAGGTTGATTTTTTTTTAAACTTGCTTCTACATTTTGGCATGTGCAATGAGAAAATGTAGACTAAGTATTTTCCTGTACTTGAATCTGCATACTTTAAAGTTGCTAATGGGAGATATGTGAATTCAAGTTCCAGAATTTAAAAGGTTGGACATTATCGTGTGTTTTCTTCTCTAAGTCTGAAAATCTTTAGACTAGAGCCAACATATTATTCTCAATATGATGTTTTTTTATCCCTTTTATGTAACATAAACAGTGGGTCTTTTATTCACTTGACTGTGACACTCATTTCATCTATTTATGCAATTGCACTTTCATATACACTGAAGCCAGTTCAAATTCTTCCTCCTCCAATGTCCTCTTTCAAGGACTTCTCAGAGCATTGAGTATATACTGACACAAAATAAGACACAAAATAGTAATAGGAAATATTACTAACACCATTCCCAAATTTATTTTTTATAAATATCACTTTATTCTTGGGGTATCACAAAAGATGTTTGTCCATTTTACAAACTTTTAAAATACTATTCTTTTACATGACTTGCTTTCTTTTTGATAGTTTCAGACAAGCAAAGACCAAGCTCCCCTATCATAATCTGCCTATTCAAGGAAGGGGCCAATTCTCATTCTTTGCCTGGCAAGGTTAACACAGTTAATAAAAAAAAAAACTCTTCAATCTTCTTGATTTTACTGTATAATTAGATATAACTCATTACAGAAGTTGCCTTTCTCTTTGATTCATATATTTATATACATCATCATTATTGTAGATTATATTTTTTAAAAGCAGCCCAAAGAAATCAACATGCAAAAGAAAAAAAAAAGAATATTGTCTACTTCATGAATGTGAACTTTTACATCACAATTTATTATTACAATTTCCCCAATCAGGCTGTGTCCTCAGACCTTTTTATCATAAAGAGAAAAGCAAGGGCCCATAAAAAGAGAGTTTTGGAGACTGGCAAATGACATTGTTAAATTTTTCTGTAAAATAATATTTCTTTCACCATGTGTCCTTGTGATGGGTAACTAAAAAGTAAGGTCTTTTCATGTTTAAAGTCATGTTGATGAATGTGTGTATGTAATTGTATTTTGCATAACCAAATCTAATACAGGGATTTTTAAAAAATCGAAAGGCACATTAGTCAACTGAGATGACCCTTTGTGTACTCCCTAAAATGAAGTGGAATTTAAACTACCTGTGGATATAAATATGTATCTGAAAATATTGACTTTTGGATTCATAGATAGATCTAGATATATCCTGTTTACAGAGGAAAAATAATCAGTAGTAATTATCAGTATGTTCAGTGGAGACTTGATCTTGAGAACAGATTAGATAACCAGTTTTCAGGACGGAAGCAAATGGTTGGTCTAGAACCCCATAAATCCCTCCTGCCTAAGGTGAAGATTGTCCCTTCATCTCTCAGCTATGAGATTCAGAAAGGTTGGGAGTTAGGTAGCCAAGACAGAACTAGAACCCAAATCTTCTAAGTCTTACTCCAGTCCCTTTGAGAATTGCTAGTCTATAAATAACAGGGTTTCTGTAACTTTGAACCAGCTTCCCTGGCATCTAAACATTTGATCTTTATCATTTTAGCAAGCAATTTTTTTTTTTTTTTTTGAGTTGGAGTCTCACTCTGTCGCCCAGACTGGAGTGCAGTGGCCACTCCCGGCCACCGCAACCTCGACCTGCTGGGCTCCGGCGATCCTTCTGCCTCAGCCTTCTAAGTAGCCGGAATTACAAGCATGCGCTACCACGCCCAGCTGATTTTTTGTTTTATTGTAGAGATGAGGTCTCGCTGCCCAGGCGGGTCTTGGACCCGCGGACTCAGGCAATCCACACACCTCAGCCTCCCAAAGGCACGGGATTACAGGCTGAGCCACCGAGCCCGGCACAAGCAATATTTTTAATGAGCTATGAGTTTCAGTTTCTCCAGGGTAAACAGAGGAAATTATACTCTTTCAGACGTAGAATGATAACAATTCTGGTATTGAAACTTAAAGATACAACTCAGGTTCTATGCTGAAAATAAATACTCGACACATTTAAAAAATATATTTTGTCTTTAAGTATCAGTAGTTGAAAATATTTTAATCAACTGGATTAAAACAACTGTAGCTTAGTGAGATTTGGAAATGTTTTAGAATTTTAATTCTCTAGCAAACAAGCCAAAGGAGGTTTACTTGGAAAGTAAATGACTGTGACATTTTCACTTATATACTTACAAAGTGACAAAGCAGAAAATACTGACATATTTAAAATTTTGTCTTATCAGAGAAGGAAAACACCGCACTTGTATTGTTATTTTGTTTAATAGTTAACAATTTTGAAAAGGAACTTATTTCCTCTTTTGCTTAGTTCACTGCTTTCAGCTTGCAGCTTCGTTTTATTCTCATACATAATCTGATCCCACAAATAGGGAAAATTAGATGAGAATTGGAAAATGAATGAAAATTTCAATGGAAGTAACTGCATGATGAAAAATTCAAAATTCTAGAAAAAGAAAAGAGAATATTGGCAAGATATGGTTGAAGAAAATGAATTTTAAGAAAGTGGATTTCAACAGGCTTAGTCTAATATTGTGAAATGGAAGAACTAAAATAAACAGAAAAAAGAAATTATGTGTAAAAATAACTTATAAGACCTGAATTCTCCCCAATTCTAGCCAAAATGGTATGCAAATACATATCTGTGTGTGTGTGTGTGTGTGTGTGTGTGTGTGTATACACACACATATATATAGTAAAATGGATAAATCCATAATGATACAGAAGACAGAAGGACAATTTGGAATAATATAGTACTCTAAAATTTAACTTGTCAACAAGAAGTATTTAGAAGTAGAAAAGTATGGAAGGACCAAACTGAGGCTCAAATTTTACTTGTACCATGGCCATTTGTATACCTAACCCTGAATTGTACCCATCTTTAAAATAAAAAGATTTAAAAAAAAGAAAAAATATGGAAGGGACAAAACACAGGACTTCCCAACTAAAATAAATATGTTATATGTTGAGTTGGGTACACTTTTCACTATGGACAAGATCTATGTTTTCCCTATGTTTACATTCCAAGTTTGCTTAAGCTCAGCACTACCCTTGCCATGTTGCAGGTAGTCAATCAGTGTCCTCCTTGAATGTAGTCCAATTTGGTAATTGAGGAAACTCATATTTTGAGAATATAGGAGATAACTAAAGATAGATGATTATAGGAGATCAATATTGTCTTCCAAAAAATGCATCTCATCAAATAGTCCAGAATAAATTGACTCTAATGTTAAAAGGTCACACTTAAAAAAAAAAAAATACAACTGTAATTCCAGCACTTTGGGAGGCAGAAGTAGGAGGATCACTTAAAGCCAAGAGCTCAAGATTATCCTGGGCACTATAGTTGAACCACATCTCTAAGAAAAAAAGATTAACCAAAAAGAAGGTTGGTATGGTGGTGTGCATCTGTAGTACTAACTACTTAAGAGACTGAGATGGGATGACTGCTTAAGCCAAGGAGTTCAAAGATACAGCAAGCCATGATTGCACTATGCACTCCAGCCCGGGTGAGAGAGTGAGACCCTGTGTTAAAAATATAAGCAAATAAAAATACATAAAAATTATTAAGGACATATTGTGATCAAATTTTTTTTCAATTACATAAAAAATATACAAGCATGTGATTTTATTCCACTAATATTATGGAGATCACAATGATCACATGGAAGTTTTCAGATTTTGAGGATTAAAAAATTTTTTAAAATTCAAGCTTCAAATAAAATTTTGGTAATTTGGCTATTTGGAATGAATTAGATAATTAGAAGAAATAACTGTGGTAAGAATTACTTAATTCCATGCTTTAAATCATCACATTCAATTGCAATTATATAATTTTACTAAGTATGAAAAAATGGAAGAAATCAGAAACATATTAATAAATATATCTTCATGAAAATAAAACTGTAATCCCGCACCTTGGGATGCTGAGGTGAGTGGATTGCCTGAGCCCGAGGGTTCGAGACCCGCCTGGGCAATTTGGTGAGACCTCATCTCTACAATAAATCAAAAAATTAGCCAGGTATGGTAGCACGCGCCTGTAGTTCCAGCTACTTGGAAGGCTAAGGCAAAAGAATCGCCAGAGCCCAGCAGGTTGAGGCTACGGTGGCCGGGAGTGGCCACTGCACTCCAGTCTGGGCGACAGAGTGAGACTCCACCTCAAAAACAAACAAACAAACAACAACAAAAAAAACAAACAAAAAAGAAAATAAAACTGTTCTCTTTATATCTGACAGGTATAGCTTAACTAGTTGATATTGTTTGCTTTTAATTAAGAGAGAATTGATGCTTAATCATTTTTAGATTAATAAGACACACTTAAAATGAATTTGATAGCAAAGGTTTCTAAAGTAGAAGGAGCTGGTTGCAGAAAAATGAAGAGAGAAAAATATTTCAAAGTTTATACCTTTATATTTTCTTTTTTTTTTTTCTTTTTGAGTTGGATTCTCACTCTGTCACCCAGACTGGAGTGCAGTGGCTGCTCCCGGCCACCGTAGCCTTGACCTGCTGGGTTCCGGCAATCCTTCCACCTTGGCCTTCCGAGTAGCCAGAATTACAGGCATGCGCTACCACGCCCGGCTGATTTTTTGATTTACTGTAGAAATGAGGTCTCGCTGCCCAGGCGGGTCTCGAACCCGCGGGCTCAGGCAATCCACACACCTCAGCCTCCCAAAGGCGTGGGATTACAGGCTGAGACACCAAGCCCGGTTTCTTTATTTTCTTAACAAGATATGCTACTCCATTGTTCTTTAGCTTTTTGGCAGGGAAATACTCAAAGATAGCTTATATGATAGTAAAAGAACTTATCAAATAAAATCCAGTCTTTTTGAGAATGATAATGTACTGATGGAACCAATGTGTTTTACCAATGAGAATTAGACATTTTACATTTTACGTGAAACTACCAGAACAGGACACTGATATACAGTATATAGGGAACCAGTGATTTCACCACATATGAAGGTGGGTATCAAAGTGCTTATCGAAGTGCTTCATTTCAGCACGTCATGATTATAATCAATATTTATGTTTTAGGAATCTATTTTTAACTTTTTGACAAAGTTTAGACAACTTTAAATATGAACACATAGATTATAGTTTGTGCTTGCAGAATATTTATAAAATATGTAATCGACATCTGTAAGGTATAGAATAATTCCCATTTACCAAAGGGAGATATTGTAACACATATTTAGTTTATGAGCTTATGTTAAGAACTGTCAACTCATTTTTTTAATTCCGTATCCCACAGATGTTCATTAGACACTTACCATTAAATGTTAACAAAAATCTCTTTATTAAAGAGTTGAGCGGATTTAGAGGCAACACTTTTTTAAAAGTCTGAGTATAATATCATCTTCCTATGAGTATAAATGTAACTCATGCTTATTTATTATTGTTTACTCTAAAAATATTCAGACCAGTTCAGCAAGACTTTCTGTCAGTCTGTAAGAGCTTATGCTGAGATCCTTGTTTTCTCAGCCTCTCTAATTGAGGGCACCTTCACACTTTCAGGGCACTTTACAGCAATGAGAAAAATCTAATGAAAAGTCTTTTCATATGCCATAAATATGATTAAATAAAAAGAAGACTCGAGTACACGGCAAAGTGCCCATATCAAGAAAGATTAAAAGTGTAGAGACTCAGGCAGCCCAGTGGTCTTAAGTATTCCCACTTTAGATCTTCCTGTTCCATACACATTAAACACACTTAATATTGGAATTAAGTTCATTAGGATATGATAATCAATATTCATATGGAAAGAAATACATCTGATTTATTTAAAAAGTATAAAAATACAATTTGATGTTAGGCATCTACATTAAAAAGACGAATCTCAGATTTTAAAATCTTATTGAAAAATCAGTCAACTTCCCCATAAGGAATTAAAAACAATTTTCCAGTTTTGATTAAATATTTTTCATCAAATTAGTTACATAGGGAGCACTAAAAATAAGGCCTCACAAGACACTATGTATGTTACATTACATCTAGAACTTTCATATGGCAGATCTCCCTTCCCTGTGAACTGGAAAGGATTGATGGTTAGATCACTTCTATTTTGTAAATGCTAATGTTCAGAGAGGTTAAGTAATCAGTTATGTCAATCCAACAAATAACAGTGAGCCTGGAAATCAATATTAGTGTTCCCATGGAGGGAGAAATCTACATATTTCTATCTATATATGTAGGTATTTGTATATGCATTTTCTGTATCACAGCATTAAAACAGTGAAACATTATTTTAAAAATTGAAATGAATTATGGGAAAGATTATATGTAAATATAAGGCATAAAGACAAAAACATTGTCACACATTATGGAACAATCCAGATTCTGTTCACTGGTAACCTGTAGCTTTGACATTTAACTTCTCTAAAACTAACTTTATCATCTATAAAATGTAACTAATAACATCTGCCCTATCTCAGTGACAGATAAATTGTATGTGTTAGTACCTGGGAGGATTAAATTAGTTCTATCTAATAATTCATTTATGTATTCATTCATGCAACAAGCATTTATTAAGTGCTTACAATGTTCTTGCATTAGTGTAGATGTTGAAGTTAAATTAATGGACTTGCATTGCATGGAGAAGAAATTTATAAATCATAAGACACTAGTATAAACATAAATAACACCATCATTAATAATATCAGAATAACTATAAACATGCAGCTTTGCTAAGACTGAAAGCAAAAGATTGTTGCAGTAGTCCAGGTATGAAGTGAGAAGGGATTATATGGAAAAGCTGTTGCTAGGAATGAAGTCCTCATAGTTATGGGTAACACATTTTAAGTAAGACAGATAAGACTTCCATCTCTCAAATAGAAAACAAGAGAGGAAGAGAGTTGAGAAAATCCAGCTATGATTTAAAACCTGAGCTAAAGGGAGAATGGTAATAAGAACATTAAGGGATGGGCAGTTAGAAGGAATCAGTGATGATTTCAAGTTGATTTTTAGGTGATATATATATGTATATATATATGTATCATATATATGATGAAAGGAGGTTTGAAACTGGAGTTCAAATGAAAAGTAGTGCATAGACTTGGAGCACTTAGGTATCATGCATGTATCTGATTAAATGTCAAAAAGATCAAAGACTGAATTTAAGAGAATGCCTATACTAGGATCACAATGGGCAAAACAAGAAAGAAAAAAGTGATAGTATCCCAGAAATTTATGAATCAAAGAATAGAATGTTTATGAGCATTAAATTAGTAGAGAAGCCAAGAAGAGTGAGTACTGAAAAAAAGCTTACATTAATAATAAACACATAATTTGTGACATTTGGTAGAATAGTTTCAGTAAACATGTGGCAAATAATGACTCCTAAGGGTTATGAAAAAGAGGAGATAGAGAAAGCAGAAGTTTGATAGAAAAATGGTACCCAGTAGCTATAAGAATAAGAGATCAAATGAGGAATTAGTAAAATAAATAATGAGCAAAGAGAAGAGCTTGAAATCTATTGAAAATATAAGGGTTGCCAAAGAAGGAAATTATCCTAAAATAGGATGAATCAGCTGGGCATGGTGGCTCATGCCTGTATTCACAGCACTTTGGGAGACCAAAGTAGGAGAATTGCTTGAGCTCAGGAGTTTGAGACAAGCCTGGGCAACATAGGGAGATCTTTTCTCTACAAGAAAAAAAGTTGAAAAATTAACCAGGCATGATGATGTGCCTGTAGTTCTGGCTACTCAGACAGCTGAAGAGGAAGGATTGCATGAGCCCAGAAAGCCAAGGATACATTGGACCGAGATTAGGCCACTGCACTCCAGCCTGGGGAACCAAGCAAGATCTGATTAAGAAATTAAAAAAATAAATAAATAAAAGATAGTATGAATTCGATTCTAAAGCTCAACTAGAGGAAATTATTCGTTTTTATTTTTTAAGTTTTCATGCAAGCTTTATTTAGAAAGTAAATGAGAGAGATAGAAAGAAGAGAGGAGGGAGGAGATTCACCTCCCCAAGGTAGGGAGGAGGCCAAAACTAAGAAAACATGGTGACTATAGCTCAAAGTACACCGGGGTAGGCCAGTAGTTAATGAAACAATGGCCTAGAGTAGATGACTTTTAAGAAACTGAAGGAAAATATGAGTTCTACCACAACAAATAGGTAGTTAAAAGTTTGGAGAGCAGCAAAGAAAACTCAAACAAATGGAGGCTAAATTTCAACTTCATTATTGATAGCAATTGAATTGGAGGACATAGGGCATTTTTTAGAATGACAAGCAAAGCAAGCTTCTTACTTTTTTACTCTAAAGTTACATAGATTTACTTTCCCAACTCAGATACGACCCTCCATTTGATGCAATACACTTCTTGAGATTTTTTTCCATTGCTCAAAACGGTTTTTGAACTCGTCAATTTTGATGCCTTTTTAGTGTTTCTGTCATTTTTTTGTTTTATGTATTCCACATCGGCAAAATGTTTGAGGATTTTTTTCCATTAGGGGAAACAACAACAAAAGTTGCTCAGTGTGAGACAGGTGAATACAAAGGATGGGGCACAGTAATCATGCCATTTTTGGTCAAAACCTACTGAGCAGGTGGGGTTGGCAGGTATGCCCATAAATCATCCATCATGAAACCCATAAAAAGAATCTCCCCTCAAAAATTCACTGACGCCAAATGCGCCTCTCACAGCAATGCTAGGTGGTAGGTTTCTAGAACACTTACCTAGCAGGGAAGCCTGTGCTACAAGGGACCTACCCTCCAAAAAATAATTGGGGTTTTTTTGGGCCCCCCTTGTATGTGAGGAGGAGACACATAGTGTGCACTCTGTGAGAAAGATGATTGCAGAGAAAGGTGACATAATTTAGAAAATAACAAAGAACCTGCTATTAAGTAACAATTATCACCTGATATCTCACTACCAAATTTTCTCAAGCACTTTGAATGTATAAAGTTCTGTACTAAGTATAACTTGCTAAAGAAAATTCTTTCAAATTTGAGAAATTCTTATTTAGGAAAGTTGATGGCAGTGAGATGAAAACACATCAGTAAGTGCAGAGAAAATAATTCAATTAAGTAATTTCCCTGTCATAATGACTTCTACGTATTGTCTAGCTGTTTACAGGTAATATAATTTTTGATGGAACAACAACTATCCATTGGACACTTTTCACACCTTATGCAAAATATTTTGTTGATTATAGTCAACTAATTTGCAGAAAAAGGTTATAATAAAACTAAAGATGCCATCAGTAACTACTAAGAAAAATGACCAGTATAAATTTTTTTTCTCAATTTCTGAATAGGATCCCAATCAGAAGTGTTGGAATTATATATGATCCAGTATACTTCTAGCTCTTTAAGTAAGTATTTGTGTCATACTGGACATTATTTCATACATCAGTTTCCTTACCTTCTCTTTGTTGCTTTGAACCAATCAAGTTATGGTAGGTTTAGTTTATTGCTTGATCAAAGAGTCAATAAAGGCGCTTATGAAAAGAAAATATCAAAGGTTAGAATGTGATTTTTAATAAAGTAAGCCAATTAAAAAAGCGAGGATATTTTTCAGAAGCAGGGAGACATACATAATTTTGAAGGTGGATACAGTTATGAGAATCGCATGAGGAGAACTTTGAAGCATAAGTATCTTAAAATATTAAATAAGGGAAGATCTTGAATGCTAAATTGAAGAGTATGAATGTCTTTACTATGTTTAGAGTATAGAAGGCTGTTTATATGAGAACGTGACTATAAAAGGCCATATTAAGCATGAACAATATTTGCACTTAGAATTTGGGTTGAAGTGAAGTAGCAATAAGACATAATATATTACAGTCATAAAAGGCTGATTCAGATCATACATAACTGTAAAGTTAAGGGGCAAGAATGTAGTAAGAACAAAGATATAATTTCAGAGTCAAAACTACAGATATTTCAAGTAGTATTTGGGAGAGAAAGAAGCTTAGCTTCAGTTTCATCAAGCATAGCAAAAAACCTTGTCAGTAGTTTTAAGGATGATATCAGATTGCAAATAAATGGAGGAAAGAGATGGTGAGAACATGAAGGCAGCTGGCATACATCATATCTTCTAGAGGTTTGGCAATGATGAAAAATAGAGAAAAACTTCCTAAAATATTGGGATGAAATTTACTTAATTGCATTTTGGCAAGTTCTCAAGACTTTTTATCTTTTCATCTGTGGTTTGTCAGAAGTAAAGAAAGCTTTTCACATTTCCTGTTTTCTCAGATTTGGCTTCCAAGCCATGCTGAGGATGGAGTTATCTTCAGATTGCAGGGGTGTGATGTTGCATATTGGATCACAGATGCTCCTTGCTTCTATGTATCATTTTCATTATTTTGATTTTTTTTTCCTTTAAAAGTTTGCATTTTAACCTTTTCATTTTTTCCCTCTGTTGTTAGAGGCTGCCACACTTAGCTCTAACTACTCTGACTGATGGTCCTCAGGGATGATTATGAGAGAATTCCTAGGTTATGCCTAGGAACAGTCCTAGGTATATTCTTCTTCCTTATTTCAATCGAATAATTTATGTCCTTTGGCTTCTTCTTCTCTGAAGAATACCTAAATCTAACTTGAGATTTGAAATTCAGGGAAAATTGATCCATTGAGAAAGACTTAGTTAGACAATTTATATACTCTGTGGTGAGAAAGAGCCTCTAGCATAAAGATAACTTGAGAAGGATTTTCTTGAAAATTCATCAGACTTAATAACAAAAGACAAAAGAAAAAGGTTACCATATGAGTTAAAGATTTTCTAAAGAATAATTACCATTAAAAAATTATTTGTATAATCAAATACTGATTCCTTCTTTCTCAGATATAAGGAAGGCTTACTTTAAAAAAAGAATCATATTTTGAATGATACAAACTACATGCTAATATATTTACCCTTCAATATTTTAATAAATCATCTTAATTTAAAAGTATAATTATTTATTTGAAATAAAAAGCAATTTGAGCTAATTTCCACTGAATTGTATTGTTTTCTTTGTACAATATATTCATTATCTGCTCTTATCTTACAAATTACCCTAAAACTGAATGGCTTACAACATCAAACACATGATCAGTCAGAGATCTGAGTGTTGCTTCTCTGGGCGACTCTGGCTCAGAGTCTCTCACAAGGTTGCAATCAAGTTGTCAACCAAGGCTATAGTCGTCTTAAGGTTTGAGGTAGTAAATATTAAATTTCAAGCTCAATTGCCTGGCTTTTGGCAGGCTTTAAGTCCTTGTTGTCTGCTGGCTGGATATATCACTTCTTTGCTTTGTGGGCCTCTCCATCAGAGAGTTTACAACATGGTGGCAAGTGTGAACAAGCCCAAGAGACACTTTTGCCATATTATGATTATTCAGTGCAAGTCACTAGGTCTAGTTCATGCTCAAGATGAGGCAATTACACAAATGCATGAATGCTAGGAGGTAGGATCATAAGAAACCATTTTACATTTGTAATATCTAAGAAAAATCTTCAGTTCCTACTAATTAGA
This sequence comes from Carlito syrichta, assembly GCF_000164805.1. Classification (NCBI taxonomy): domain Eukaryota; kingdom Metazoa; phylum Chordata; class Mammalia; order Primates; family Tarsiidae; genus Carlito; species Carlito syrichta. Next base: position 529,407 of record NW_007246702.1, on the reverse strand, counting down.
ATATTTTACCTGTTTTAATTCATAAAACATACATTATCCAACACAAAAATGATTCAAATTTTAATTTTTCAAGGATAAATTATAGAAAAATAGGAGTTATATAAAAGAAGAGTTTAATTTTGTCCCTTCCTGGTTTCTTTTAAAAAATTTATGAGAAATTCTCAGTTGTAAAGATTGTTGTTCAAGAAGAAGATTAGCAAAATTACATGCAGCTATTACTGCTTTTTTAAATACAAAATTTTGTTTGGATTTACTAAAATGCAGAGTATTTTAATATAAATTCTACTTTAGACGCTTAGAAAACACAAAAATGAATAGTTAAAATGTATAAAATGTTTTTATTTTTCAAATTTTTAATTTTGCAATTATTTGATACCCAATTATTCTTAGGCAAGTGATGGTATCAGCATTTTCATATTAGGAAACAGGTAATAAGAAAAATTAGTCAAGGACATGGAAAACTATGGGTGGAGTTATGAATATAACATAAATGTATAACTCCTTATTATAAATTGACATACAATTTGTCATTTGCAAGTAAAAATTGGAACTGAATTGCAACCAGATAAGGTCTTATCTTTGTATTGAGTATTTTTAATGCTTTCAACATTGCAGGAAAAAAAAATATATATATATATATCTTATGAACCAAAGAGTCAGTTTCCTGTGTTTGTAGTGAACAGAAGACGTCTATTCACATATGGCATTATAAAATTGTAAAGGATCTTGGGCATCCTCTAGACCTAGCTCTGTTCTATGCATCTAAGTAAACAGAAGCATAGAGTCATCAAGTGAAATGCTGAAAGCTCTACCTAAGAAGCTTAAGTAAATCCAAGCTATAAATATTCACTGTAAGCACATGCATACTCACTATACTCTGAGAAACTCTGATGTCTTGTCGTTATTAAAATATCCTCCAGATACTTTGCATAGAATCACAGGGCCAGAATAATTTTTAATTGTATTTATATAGTCAGTCTTTGCCTTGTCACCACAAATCTGATAATGGAGCTAAAAACCACAGTATTCTATTTTGGGAGCCAACAGAGTTAACTATATTTGGCTAGCCCTCTCTCAAGTGTTTGAAATTGGGTAGCATTGTTCCTGTTTGAGGAAGTTGAACATCATAAACATCATCTTATAAAACTCTAACATTTTGTTTAATTCCATGGCTTGGGGAGTTTGGAAGAGTGGAAGAAAGGCCAATTACAAAGCCATGCACATGTCCATGTAAGAGATTTTGTTGACACCAACTGGGTTTATAATTATGGAGATGAAAGGCTATATTTTGAAAATGTCATTCTCCTAATGAAAAAAATCAGCACCATTTTATTTCATATTTCAAATAAAGGCCAAACTTCCAAGTTGAACTTTTATAGTGTTGTTGAAGATTTGTACCATTTTTATCTTTTAATACATGCAATAAGCACAATTTTTCTTATAGTAAGTGCAAGAACCCCTTACATCTCCTGAAATTTCCTTTACTTGTCTTTCATTCTTTAAAAATCTAATTCATTTCCCAAGTCTCTGCTCAAATTCTACCTGCTCAAAGAAGACTTCTGGTGAGCCCAGCTGGTTTTATTCATCCTACCTCTAATCTCTTCATTATGTTTTGTGTTTTTGTTTTGTTGTATTTTTATCAAAGACATAATCAGAAACTGCCTTTTATGACAGTTAGGTTATCTATCTGTGAACCACTAGATCATAAGTTTCATAGGCATCTGTATTCCCAGTGTTTAGCACTGAGCTGTGACAAAGGGCACATTGAATAAATATTTGTTGTAAGATAGATGGAAATAATGAATCCATTACTAGAGCTGATGGTGACCTCAGAGCAACTGATCTCAGATATATTTGTGGCGGAGTTCAACAAAAGATGAGACAATGACTGGTTTTATATCTCTTAAAAGATGAGTCAAACCTTTAATAAATTTATTGTGACTGGAAACCTATTCCGTATTTATTTCAGGATTAGCTCTTTTCCAGTTTTCCAGCATAATTTATATGCACCTTTTTAAAAATGAAGTCTTCTAGGAACTGGTTGCCTATTTTATTATTTATTCCAGTTTCCATAACCTAAAATGATTTTTTCATATTTTGCTTGATGTAGTCTTATAATCTACCAACAACCTGATGGATATTATTATAAATTATTATTTTATATGATTATGTTATACGTAATATTTACTAATATATGTTTTAGAGCACATGTATTTATAGAGTTTCTATGCAAACATCATACTATCAAATATTGGTGACTGGTTATAAACACTAACTTTAGTCTCTAACCCTAAGGAGGACATTCTTGTTCTCACTACAGATTATCACTTATCTAAAATGCTTGGGAGAAGTGTTTCAGATTTCAGATTTTGGAATATTTGCATTTTACTTAAGTTCAAGATTCCTAATCCAGAATGCTCCAATGAGTACTTCTAGCATCATGTTAGCACTCAAAACATTTCAGATTTTGGAGTATGTTAGGTTTGGGACTTTAAGATTAGAGATGCTCAACCTATATTATTATTAATTATATTAAGCACTTAATATTCTTCCACAAAGAAAGTTGTAAATAAAAAAATCAAACTTAGAAGAAAATTTATCATTTAATTCTTTAATGATTAATATTTTACAAAAATACATTATTCATTGCAAATGCTGTGACTTTGTTTAGATCAATTTTCCTGCATGGAACATACTTTCTTTACTCATATATATCCTATATCTAGACCTTGTTCAAATCCACTTTCTCCATGAAGTTTTGTAATTGTTTAAATCTACTTTAGGTGAATCACATCCTCCTTAGAAATCTTTTGAGTGTTGCCTATATCTTGTGGTAGAGACAGCAGAGTAGAGCACAGTATTTTCTTTTTTTGTTTGTTTGTTTTCTGTTTTTCGTTTTTTATTTTGCATTGGAGTCTCACTCTGTCGCCCAGACTGGAGTGCAGTGGCCGCTCCCGGTCACCGCAGCCTCGAACTGCTGGGCTCTGGTGATCCTTCTGCCTCAACCTTCCAAGTAGCCGGAATTACAGGCGCTGCTACCACGCCCGGCTGATTTTTTGATTTATTGTAGAGATGAGGTTTTGTTGCCCAGGTGGGTCTCAAACCCGCAGGCTCAGGCAATCCACTCACCTCAGCCTCCCAAAGGCGCGGGATTACAGGCTGAGCCACCGAGCCCAGCTGAACAGTGTATTTTCTAAAATAAATTTTATATCCTCATTTAAAAGGGGTGTTGAGGACTTAGAAAGTATATTGGCATATCAAAGTTTTTGAAAAAGTCCTTGATTAAAGAAGCTTGTTCAACTTTCTTTAATTTCGTATTTCTTCAAGGTCTACAACATTTGCATCTTTGTTTATTGCAATAACTATTACTTTCCTGAAAAATACACCCTGAGAAATGCTGGAGAAATAGAAATATATACTGATTTGGGAGTCAGACTCAGACTTGTGTTGGAACCCTACGTCTGCTGCTTAATAGCTGATCCCATGATGTTTATCCTTTAAGCTTCTTTTTTTACATATGGTAAAATGAGAAATATTTCATACAGAGTAGGTATCCTAGATAGGTAATATGATTCTTCCACACTCTGTTTCCTCAGAGGTCCTGAAGTTCAGTTGTTTCTGCAGCTTAGTGTGCATTCTTCTAGGAGACAGAAAGTATGTTGTGTGCATCTTTTAAACATCCAGTACAATCTTGCACATGCTAGGTGTGTCATAGCTTAGTTCTACCTGAGAAAATATTTTTAGTTGGCTACATTGTTTAGTTTACTTTTAGCATTCATGATGTAGATGACATATAATTATTAGATTTATTGAAAATATTTTTTGCATTAGTTCCAATTTTGAATGCCCCATGTCACTATACTCTTACAATAACCATATAATTGAGAGTTATTTGGGAGGGGAGTTGTCTGCGTAATTTCACAAAGGTATTCAACCTCGATTATTTCAAATACAGACACTGGTTACTGTCCTTATTACTACTAATGCATGAAAGTCACACCACTCTGGTGGAATCATGACTATTACAGTTTGATAAATCAAGATATTCACAAAACCTTTATTATGAAAGGGTTCTTGTGTTCTCCAAAAGGCTAAGTGATCAGACATGAGATACACCTTAACACAAATAGTGAGCTCCCCTAAGTAGGCACAGTGAAATCTACAAATGGGTAGCTTCATTTTGACAATGTGTGTGTGTGTGTGTGTGTGTGTGTGTGTGTGTGTGTTAGTCAAAATATATTTTCTCTGAAAGTTTGAATTTTAATTTTCAAAGACAACTAATTTACTTTTTAATCCATTTCTCACAATTAATCTAATGATCCATTCCAGCCTGGAGGGCTTCATTTCTGAGTTTTCACCTTTGTAACAACAGGAAATCTCCTTAGAAAGAACAAGTTGAGTTATACTTAGACCATTGCAATAAAAAAAATCAGATTTATACTCTACTCTGTAGGCTATAGGTAAAATTACTCTGATTACCCCTAGGTCAATGGGCTCTGAGTGACACTTAAATGATATTGTAATACTAATAATTTCCAGTGCTAATTAGTAGAATCCCAAACCAGGAGTGAACATAATTTAAAAGTTCTTCTCTACTTGAGAGTAAGTATCATAACTTCACCACTGATCTAACTCTAAGTGCTTCAATAGAATAGAATTTAGACAAGCATTTAATTTTACTATCAACATATTTATAAGTTATGTTTCAAGGAATGTTAATATTTAATTCTCATTTTTCAGCATTGTCTGCATTATGTTCTGCCACCCACACAGGTCAACGAAGAGCTGCCATGCTCACCACGCCCAGTCAGGCCAGACCCAGAAATATGCAGGGATGTAGGTGAGCAATGAATACAATAGGAAGAACCTGAGCTTTAACGTCCAACACACATTGGAATCTTGGCTCTTCAAACCACAATTTCTTGATTTATGAGATCTACTTCACAAAATGTTAGAAAAGATTTAAATATCTTATATAAGTAAAATGCTAGCAGAGTGTCATATTGCTAACAAATGCTCATATCTAATTCTTTTTTCCCAAGATATTTTGCCACAGAATCTGTTTACGGTCTTCTATTCATCAATTGCAAGTTGCAAAGCTATATAGTCATCTTATCTATAGTTCTAAATTACCCAGGACAACTCTCTTTGTCACAGATAATTCTTTGTCACAGATAATTGCATATGTGATACAATTTACACATGACTGTGCAACACTCTCATGATTTCAGTGACCTTTGTGGAATAAATACTATCAGAGTGATTTTGTAAGTAAAGGATTACATTGTAATCTCTCCACCATGCTCCCTCTTTCCAGTTTAGAGGATTAAAATGTAAGCATGTTAGGATTGTGTGCTTTAGTTAAGCTTTTAGAAAGTTTTGAAAATGAGAAGTGGCAAAAAATGGGATGACTTCTCTATGCTGTTAACTAGAAGCACTTTTCCCTTCCAATACTTGTTGTTGGTATTCTTCAAAAGCTAACAGGTTTATTAACTTTTCTGCCTCAGTAATGTGTGAATAATATATAAACAACAGAATCCCTGGGCTGGAAAATTGATTTTATACTTATAATGGGTGAAAATGTCTACTCGGTCTAATAATAAAAGGATTTTTTTCTTTAAGAGATACTATTTTCCCTTGCAAAGCATATCAGAAGAGAATTATGTATAATTCTAATTTTACCATTCACCCTTGTAATATAATTCTACTAGGAACAGTGATACTCAAACTCTGGGATAGGTAATATACAGAGAAACACACACTTGAATGCTTCTTTCTTTTTTATTCTTTGATGCCTGCCTATGATATTGTCTTATAATTATAAGTCTCTCTCTTCACTGGATTTTCAATATATAACTAATGAGTCAATCCAGTCAACACATATTCTTTTTTCTTTCAGAGGTTTATATAAAATTAATCATACGTTAAGTAAAATTGTGTCAAATTACTTGGATATTTTTCTTTATCTTCTCTCTTGCTCCAAGCTACTAAGTATCTTTACTTTTTTCTGTACTTTCTCATGAATCCTCCTCTTCAGCTAAATGAAATAATCATCAGTGTATTTTCTATGCATTTTCTACCTCCATGCATTCTCTTACTTTGCTCCTTACTCAACCTCTCCTTTCTTTATTCTTTACATGTTTTAATTCTACCTATTCTTCAAGGTCCAGCTAAAATGCCTTTCTTCCATATATTCTTTGATCTATTCATGAACTATGAACCTCTTTTAACCTCTATAATATTTAATTCAGATATCTTATATGCCATATATTACATTTTACAATATTTTTTGAAATTTGTGGATCTCCTTTATCTTTACTGGTAGTCTATACACTAAATGAAGTCAGAAACTATGTCTATGTCATTTTTTTTTTTTTTTTTTGAGTTGAAGTCTCACTCTGTCACACAGACTGGAGTACAGCGGTATGCTCATGGCCAACACAGGTTCGACCTGCTGGGCTCATATGATCCTTCTGCCTCAACCTTCCAAGTAGCTGGAACCCACAGGCACAGGATACCATGCCCGGCTAATTTTTTTGATTTATTGTAGAGAGGAGGTCTTGCCAGGTGATCAAGGCTGGTCTTGAATCCCTGGACTCAGGCAATCCTTTCTCCTCAGTCTCCCAAAGTGCTGGGATTACAGGCTTGAGCCATCTCACCTGGCCTGTGCCATTTAATATTTAGGGCTTTTTTTTTTTCACATGGGGGGAATTAAAACTCTTTAAAAGTTAAATAAAATTAAATTTATTTTAGACAAGACTTTCAACACATCATAGTCATAAAAATGTGAATTTAATGCAATAGATTAATGACTTGTATGTAAAAATTTGAGATACAAAACCTGATTTTAAAATATTGCTGCTCTCGAGGGACAGATGTTTTAATGGAGAAGAAAGTTATATAACCATTACATTAGTACATTTCAAAATATAATGATTGGTTGATAGAGTCTTAAACAAGTACAGGTGGAGCACTGGTGAGATGAGACTTTTTGAGGTAAACTTTGGAAGAATGTTAAATAATTTGAGGTGTAGGACATTCTGTTGGGAATTACTTTTACACCTGTAAGTTTGAACTCAGTTGTCCAAATGTACTCCAACTCTAAAAGTTTTGAATCCTGTGTTTTCATAGTTCATCTACCTACAGTGATGAGAAATTAAGATTAATGACAATATAAAGCATCCCTTTCTGAGTGAAATTGAAGAGGGTCATCTATTTAGGGAGTAGAAAAGATTCTGTCCCTGAACAATACTGACAATGATATGAATTTACAATTCAAAAGAATCTCAAACATAGGGCAAAAAGTTTCACGAAAATGGGAGAGCCAATGCATTTGAAATAAACTTAATTGTAAGGTATGTTTTAACTAAAATAATAAAATCATACTACTTATAGATTCATATGTCTGTGAAATATTGATTTTCCCACTACAAGACCAGATATATCATTTATTTCAAGTTCTAAAATATGCCTTATATCCTCAGTTGGTGGGTCTTTTTATGGAAAGCACAAAACATATCTCATACCAGAAGATACTTACTGTTCTCACGGCAAATGATGAGCATTAAAATATTGGCTTTGGAATGATTAGTTGATATGCCTAGATCTGACCTTCATTTTTAACTATAAATATAGAAATGATTTTGATAAGGAATATAGTTTTGACAAGTTACCTCACTCCTTGAGATCTTAATTTTTCATCTTTAAATGCACAGTTATGTTACTTATTACTTCCATGTATTCTAATAACATGTTACATAATTATGAATTTTATAGTGATAAATTGGTGAGGAGATCTTCTGAAAATGATGTTCCTTTATAAGAAAAACTCCCAGGCTGCAAATATATAGGAAGTATTATAAAATATGTAAAACAGAACTGTCAGTTGGTGTTATTTCCCATTCAAAATATTTTTAGTATATTAACTGTTTACTGAATGCATATGTTTGTTAGGAACTAAAAGCTTCAAATATATTCCTATTTAATATGAAAATTTAAGGCAATAAAATCATTATATCTCACAGAACAAATATTTTATAGGTTTCACAATTGTAGGTTTTTCCCTTGCAACACTTAATTTCTTGATGATAGCACTTGTCTATCTATCCACCTATATTTATCTATCTATTCATTTCTATAACTGAACTATTACCTCTGGATTAATTTTCTACTACTAGCCTTCAATGCAGTGACATAGTACCAGGCATATGTACACAACCATACCATGTGTGTTAAAGAAAGAAAAAAAGTTAACCAGTCTTTCTCCCCCTTGTTGTATAATAGGCCACTATTCAAAACTAGTGAACTAGATTCGCATTTTAAAGAATGGTGATAATTGAGTGTATTGATTTGCTATTGCTTTGTAACAAATTACTACAAACTTAGCAATTTAAAACAGCACTCATCTAATAATTCAGTTTTATGTGTTAGAAGCCCGGCATTGTGTGACTGAGTTATCTCCTCAGGGTATCACAAGACTGAAATCAAGTATCAGCAGAGCTGTGTAAGTCAAGTCAGGCATATTTGGAAATGGTGGATGCTCACATGTTTTTTTCCTGACTATTCATGGTTTTGAAGGCCTGACAGGTTTCAGTAAACTGTTTAGATATGCCTAGAAGCTGGTGCAATTGCTTCGGTGAAGTATTTACTTAATTCACTTAACATGTATAATGAATGCCAAAATAAAAATAAAAATTATTCAAGAGATAGTATATCAAAACATCATGATTTCCATACACAGAAGAAAGAAAAGAAAAACACCTAGCCAATCCATATTATCATTCAATTCAATATGGAAATATTTGGTTTTTTAAGATGGAAAATTGATGCCACAGAGTCATTATCCTACATAGCACGTAATTCTCTAATTGCATTTAGAGAAATAAAACAAAGTTTGCCAACAACAAAAAGGGGGACCAGAAAATTTGTTGACAGCATATTCAATGAACACAGTTTCATACAATAGGATGCATGTTAGGCCTGACTGGATCTATTCATTCTCCTGTCAACAACTGGCCTGTCACCTTCACAATGACAGAAAAGATACAGGAAGTTTATATTTTGCAAACAACATGTAGAGAATTTTCCTTGACCCTCTATGCTCCTTACTGTACATTGAGATATTTTTCTATAGAATGAGTGAATAAATTATACTATTACTGTAGAGTGATAACTTATTTATACTACTTAATGGAACAATATGCAAAGTGTTTTGTTCACATTGAAAACAAATAATTGAAAGAATTTCTATATAACAATGAAAACATAGAAATACATAATGTTAGAATGTGCAAAAGATAATACTTTTGGGGGGTACATATTATACAACTTCATCCAAGGTACTCAGTTATGATTGATTTTCACTACAGTAGTTAGGTAGGGAAACTTGCTATTCAAAGTTTTTCAATCTTATATTCCTGTTTCTGAAATTCTGTTCAACCTAGAAATTTATTTCATTGTGATTAACATTGTATCTTCCATTTACTTACCTATTTAGTGTCTTTTACTTAGCATCCTTTTTTAAAAATAGTTGCCCCTTCAAAAGTTGATCATGTTTTTATGTGTGTTCACTAGTTCACTTGCAAAAAAAAAAATGTAGTACTTAAAAGTAATACATTGGCATTAGTTTGTTTACCTATGCCTCGATTACCACCAAAAATCTTTTAGACTAAATAGCCTTTGATTAAGATTAGGAAACTCTCTAATGATGTCATTTATTCTTTCCTCATTTCTTCATAATTTCATCTGAATTATTTGGCTTCAAAAATTGTATTTGTATATTCTTCTCAAATAATAGAATGCTCTTTTCTTCTATGAATAACTTATCTACATATTACCAGTTGTTTTTTCTGAGTTAAATAACCTGCTATGCTTATATTTGCAACTTCTATAGAAAAACATTCTTATTTAGATTCATAGCATATTTGAAAATCTATTTAGTTTCACTGCAGCAAACTTATTTATCCTGCTTTGTTATATCTTAATTCAAGAGGGATCTTTAGAATTTTTTTAAATATTTGCTCAAATAAATCTTTAATTGCATTTAGAGTAATAAAACAAAGTTTGTTGGGAAAATGGGACTCTAGGGCAGGAAGCTTTTTAAAATATTCTTTTCAAATGTTTTATTGCTTTATAAAAGCTATCTACCAGGTGAAGTCAAAGACAAATAAAGTTACGGTATGAATCTCTGGGCAACAATTTTGATTCAAGATTTTAGTATATATAATTTAAATATTTTGCACAAGTTTTATTATACTATTAATGTTATGATTAGTGATAGCATTAAAATATTCAATCATATAATCACATTTTATTTATTCAAGAAATTTTCATTCATTACCTAATACACAACAAGCAATTTTTCCCCCTCACTGGTAATTCAAAGTTAATAGAGTAAATAAACCTCTTGTCCTCATGGAAGCTGCAATCTAGAGCAAAAGAAAGCATAAGCAATGGAAAATTAATAATTATGTAATCTACCAGATGGTGATAAAAACTATGAAGAGAAATAAATCAAGGAAGTAAGACAGATAATGGAGACACAGGTAGCAATTTTTAAAAGGATGATGAAAGAGAGTCTCACTAAGAAGGTGTGCAAAGATCTGAAGCACCTAAGAAAGTGTGTCATGTGTTTGTGTAAGGCAGAGAGCATTTCAAGCAGAAAGAGTAACAAGATCAGAATGCCTACGATGGGAACATGCCTTGTGTGTTGTAGAAGCAATGAAGAGGCCAAGATATCTGGATGACAACGAGAAAGAGGTTTAGTACTAGATCTGAGGTCTGAATTTTTTTAAAAATGGATTTGATTAGAGAAAGCTCAATAACGTCCTGGGAGGATTTTGACTTTTCTACAGGTATGTTGAGATGTCATTCCAAGTTACCTAGACACACCAACAACCTTTACAACAATCTTTTGTCTCACCATGTTTTCTCAGAATTTTTGTTGATTCCTTATATAAATGCTACATTTACTCATCTGAAGTTTCTGAACATTTTATTTTGCTGGAGGGAATGAGTAGTTTTTACTAGTTTTTCTTTTTATATTGCCAGAAATGTCAAGTGGAAAATTGCATTGAAATACAATTTGAAAAATAGTTCAGACTTGGAGGGGGTATTAAGTTACCTATCATATTTTACACTATATATGTTCTGACATTTTCTAGACACTGTCTAACCATAGGAAGAAGCACATTACAGGTTTGAGCAGTTTAATTAGAAGAAAAGTGTTTGCTTATATCTATGCTGTACCTTCATATAAAACTGTACCCATTACATCTATATATTCACAAAGACTTAATTCACAAGTTGTAGAATTATTACCTAAAAGAGGTATCAAACACTATCACTTCCAATTCTTCACATTTGAACTTTTGATAAATAACTTGTTGATCATTTAATGATGACTTTCTTTTAACGAAGTTTAGGTGACATCTGAGAATTATAGGGAATCAAGTATTCCTCTCTGTGAAAGAGAATCTTGGCTAGTGAAACTTCTTCAGAGTGGTGAACAGGACCATGGAAGACATGGCTCAAAATGAAGTAAATGAAAAATAAGTGGAGAATATGAAAATTCAAGATTTTTAAACTATAAGCAGAGTTCTTAGAGAACTCAATCTCAAAACAGATCTTAATGAGAGCTGAGTCCATCGGTAGATGATCACCCTCTACACGTATTGGATCTTTAATTTCTCATTTTAATGTCTCTCTTTTCAGAAACTGAATGTACAATAACTGGATGAAAAGTCTTAGGAAACATTTACACGATTAAATATCAGAATTCAGACTGAGTGAAATGTCTGTGGTTCATTACACCTTCTTTTTGTAAAGAATATAGGGCCAAAACAGATGTAAAGCCTCAACAATGTCTATACTTTTATAAAAAGAATCTCTTATTCTTTAGCATGCCATAGAATCATCTGTAGAACTTGTTAAAAACAGATACTAGAAACTGTCTCAGTTCATAAGTGATGCTGATGCTGTTCTTGGAGTTATTCTTTGAGAACCACTATTCTAAATCTACATAAGTATAAATTATGAGTAGACTCCAGTTACATATATATATATATATATGTAACTGGAGTCTATATATATACTACCTTTACCTTG
>NW_007246702.1:452093-517205 GCF_000164805.1 Carlito syrichta | reverse complement strand
GGGAGCAGCTACTGCACTCCAGTCTGGGCGACAGAGTGAGACTCCAAATCAAAAAAAAAAGAAAAAGAAAAAAGAAAGGTATATTACTTAGACTAATATTCCTAGGTAGCTTGCAACATTTTTTTCACACAGGAATCCAGGATTCTTGCAACTTTAGGCTTTACTGTCCCAGAGAGACATCACCATTTGCATCCAGAGAGCAGAAGGGAATAAATACAATGCAGAGACTCACTTGATTCTTAGCCATTGGGTTCAGAAATGGCATACATCTTACTTACATTCACATTACATTATCCAAACCTAACTACAAAGAAAGCTACAAACTATTGTCAATATAATTCCAGTTGCTAACACCAGAAATTCTAACTCTGTATATCTAGGTGGGTTTAATAAGGCTAGTGGACGTTGGGATTAAGAAAGTCAAGACTGAGTTGTTAGTATAATATCTAGGTCAACTGTATCACCCAGGGTAATGGTAGAATTTGGGTCAGAAGGAACCTTCTGAATAAGGTTTCAATGTATTGAATGAATTTGGTTTGGTGGCTCTGAGATGTTTTGTGACAACAAGGAGAATACTGTCATCAATGATGAGAAAAATTAGAAGGTAGGATGGTCAAATGACAAGGGTTTCAGGAGAGATTTCACTCCATGATGGAGATGTAATGGTTTGGAATTCTTTTAAAGGAGTTAAGTAATGTCAGCTGGTTGTAACAGGGCCTGGTATGTGAGAAAATAAAGTTCTAGTTGAAAGAACTGCAATAAGAACAAGGTTGTAGAGGAATAATGTATTTAAACCAGGTGCCTTTTAGAAAGGAGTTGAAAATAGTAATGGATGTGATTACCAGGGAATGAGGTGGGGAGAGTGGAGAACACTTGGCATAGTATAGAGGAAGGGTAGCCATTAGTCAATGGAAACAAAAGAGAGAGAAAATGAAGAGGTGATCATTGGTTAAGTAGACACACATTTTGGGCAGTAAACAAAGATTCCAGAAGTAAGTCTTCATGGAATTAGCTGGACTCAAAGTCAAATTGATGATTTCACAGGTTTTCTTAAATGGTCTTTTTCTAAGTTACAAGCTCCTTTTTTAGACATAGTTTCTTAATTTTTATTTAAAACAACATTATAAAAAGATATAGATTCTTAATCTGGTTACCTGAAGCTTGGGAACTGACTTTAAAAAAGAAACAAAGGATACCAGGAGAATAATATATTTAAATACAGGATGACATCTTAAAAATATATGTAAAAGCCTATCATGTTGGTGCATACCTGTAAGTATAGCTGAGATGGGAAGATTGTTTGAGCCTAGAGTTTGGGAACAGTCTTGACAACATATAGATCTTGTCTCAAAAAAATATATATATACATATTTGAAGCTTGTAATCCTGATTTTGATATACATTATATCAATTTTGTTAAATTCTAGATTAAGAAATAGATATAAATTATGAATCATGATTAAAATATGAAGGATTTTTAAAAACACTAAAACTACATAGAGATCAACATGAATCATGTACCAACAAGCCAGAATTAATAGATATAACTTTTCCCATTTATTTAGACCTTATGTTAATGAAGAAAAATTTATTGACATTTTTTATTGGCTCTCAAGACTTACTATACATAATAATAGTAGAAGATCTCTGTAAATCAACCCATGGTTCCTTCATATATTTCAAATAAGGGTCTTCACACATCATACCTGACTTATTTTATACTTTAGTTCTGTGATAAATTACATTATATCAAATGCCAGAAAGAAGCATTCTTACTGGACATATTTTTGGCTTTTTATATACTTTTTAAAAAAAGTTTATAAAGAGCCAAAGTGTATCTCTATCATCTCTTCCAATATGGCCCAAACCCATTTAAGTTATTAACTCTTTCCAGTTGCAATTTAAAAAAAAAATTTCTTCCAAAGGGAATTACTGCATTTCATGACATTGTGTTATACAGTCAAAGGAAATGAATTATGGATATAGTTTGAAGGTATCCATTGTACATCTCTTTTCTTAGTACATATTATTCCAAAACCAGAATATTTTGTCTCAGGCATGGACTAAGGTTTGTACATAGAAACAGTTTGTATTGGATAAAAAAAAAATATGTTTTAAACTCAGATAGTTCTAAATTTAAGTCCTATCTCATTAACTTTCTAAGTATATGATTGGGTAATTCACCTAATCTCAATCTTTATTAGTATCTTCATCTGTAAAGTAAGGATAAAGAAAGTTACTTCACAGGAATTTTGTAGTTTAAAAATAATATTATTCCTATTTTAATAAGGTAGTGGCACACAACTTTGACTATTTTCATAACATTTATTATCTAGCAAGTTATTTAGTAAAGATAGCATTCATAATTTGATTTTCCTTAAGTATTTTGCTTACATATAGTCAAAGACTGTGACTTTGATACAGATCTTAAAATATGAGAGAATCTAGGTAAGTTTTACAATCACTTGCAACTAATAAATATCTAGAAAAGCTGCCATCCTCCCAAGGAAACCCATGTTTCATTTACAGTTGTCTAGTCTACGGTTGAAATTAAATCCTCTGTTTTCTCACTGCTTATGAAATATTTTGCAGGGCAATCTCCTTGCAATACCTGTATGCTACTTGCTAACATAGTTCCATATTTAATAAAACATACTGGGAAAAAATCCAGTAGATATCTATAACATCTAGATTTTTGCTTGCTAAATGTGCTCATGTAACAGAAAAGAAGAAAAAAAATCAGTCAGTTGAAAGTTAATGAAACCGTGAGGTTTGAGATTTATATCAGAAGAGAGTCTTTTTCCTACCTAAAATATTCTATATGATGCATTCACTTTCTTTACAAATGAAATTCCATTGTACAGTAGTTCTAAAGTGCTTAATTTTAAGCAACTTATCTAATTAAGCCAATTCAGATAAGTAAAATGAATTTCATCTAGAAGCTGAGTCAATTTCTGTCTTACACATAAAATTTGAATTTTTTACTATGTAGAATACAGCGTAACCTACATGATTTGTGTGCAAAATGTGTTTCACTTCTGAAAGGATAGCATTCACACTATTTTTATACAGATATATCTTTGACATATGATTTTACTTATAGTACTATATGCCAGTTCTCACACTTTTTAATGGAAGTTGAAGTAGTATTACAAGGATACAGTGAATTGTTATAGCAGAAAAAATGTTAAATCTGTTCCATTTCTAAAAATATCTGCAACTCTTCCCGGTGAACATACTTTTCAGTAACTACCTTATCAACTTTTTGCCTATATTTTTAAAAATGCATCATGTCAGTTTGGGGAAAGTTTGAATTGCTAAGCAGTCTTCAAAGTGTCTATTCTCAAACTAGTTCTTTTTCTTCTTGTCATGACAGTTTAATCGATAATAATGGGATATTATTTAGATTAGATGTATGATATAGAGAAAAGGACTGCAACACAGGATACAAAGCCCTGGTTTACTTCACATATTCAGTAGGAAAAGTTAGAAAAAAATTTAAGGAGTTAAACAATGTCACTTTTATAAGAGAAAAAACCAGATTATTGAACTTTCAATATAGAATACTCTTAAAAATTGCAAATGATTCTTAATAGAATAATTGATCTTTGAACTGTTTATTCACCAAGTGGCATAAAAATTTATAAATGATTCTGAGAAGATTTATGTTTCAACATGAAATTATTTTAAAATTCAAACTTTTGTTGTGCTCCACATGGATGACTCAGCTTATCTGTTCCTTAAGCCAGTGATCCCCAATCTTTTTTGGCAGACAGTTTCTGTACCTGGTCACAATTTGAATATTACAGAACCAAGTAAATTACCAAATACTTTTAATATATGAAGTCATTTCTACTCTATGAGGATCATTAGTCACTAAAAAAAAAAAGACAAACATTTTAAGTCTAGGGATCAGTTTCATGGAAGACAATTTTTCCCACAGACTGGACAAAGGGGTAGGGTGGGACTGGGGGTTGAGAGGGGTGTGGGGGGGTGGTATGCAGTCAAACTTCACATGTTTATCTGTATTTGCAGTCCCTCTCCATCACTAGCATCACTGCCTCAGCTTCAGCTTTAAATCATCAGTCATTAGATTCTCATAAGTAGTGCACAACCTAGATCCTTTGCATGGGCAGTTCATACGGGGTTCCAGCTCCTATGGGAATCTAATGCCACAGTTGATCTGATACCAGACTGAATTCTGGATGCCCTGCTGCTCACCTCCTGCTGTGCAGACCTTCCCTAATAGGCCACTGATGGTATGTTATGGCCCAGGGATTGGGGACCAGTGCCTTAAGAAAATAGCCTACATTTCCTTTTCTCCCACAGATTTCTGGAAAACATACTGCAAGGTCAGGCATTTCTGGTGATAGTATCATCAGTTTAAGTGTGTTTAGGGTTTCTGGGTAATTACACAGGAATTCTGAATGAAAAGTGAATCAACATGTTATTGAAGACTAGGACTGAGGAAAAGACTTTCTGTTAAAATGAAGAATCCCTTTGAATTTGACTTAGTTCACACTGTGATGGAATGCCACATTCAAACATAAATCTCTGGAGAAATCTCTGGAGATAGTCATTGAAAATTTTACTTCTTGGCCCATGATTTGCCCTTCTTATTTGAAGTCACTTTATCACAATATATTGAAGAAGGCCAGGCTCGGTGGCTCAGCCTGTAATCCCGCGCCTTGGGAGGCTGAGGCGAGTGGATTGCCTGAGCCCGTGGGTTCGAGAACCGCCTGGGCAACTTGGCCAGATCTCATCTCTACAATAAATCAAAAATTAGCTGGGCATGGTAGCGCGCCTGTAGTTGCAGCTACTCGGAAAGCTGAGGCAGAAGGCTCACCGGAGCCCAGCAGGTCGAGGCTGCAGTGGCCGGGAGCAGCCACTGCACTCCAGTCTGGGCGACGGAGTGAGACTCCAACTCAAATAAATAAATAAATAAATAAAAATAAATTATAAATAAATAAATAAATAAAAGTCAGCCGGGCATGGTTGCGCGTGCCTGTAATTCCGGGTACTCGGAAGGCTGAGGTGGAAGGATCACCAGACCCCAGCAGGTAGAGGCTGCGGTTGCCAGGAGCGGCCACTGCATTCCAGTCTGGGCGACAGAGTGAGACTCCAACTCAAAAAACAAAAACATATATATATATATATAATATTATATATATATTATATATATATGTTATTATATATATTATATATAATATTATATATTATGTTTTTAATATATATTATATATATAATATGTATATATAAAAACAGCATTTAAAGGTGTCTGCCATATTAAACATGTTGCTAACATGAGCTAAATATAAATTATAATACACCTCCAAGGATTTAAGTATAATCATTTTAGATGGCTGTGTGGAAGTTTCTCCTTCCATTTATGTCTTTCTACACTATTCCATGACAAATTCATTCTGTGATCTTGGCACTATCTTCTTTGAACTTGTGTAGCTATCTTTAAAATAAGAATGATGCTTGCCTATATAATTGATAGTTCTGGTGAGTGGAATGGGAGTTAATATTAAAGTGTACTTTGAACTGAGAACAAAGTGCTAAATTAGCATTAGACATTGGAAAATAATGAACCAGATATTTTCAGTATCTGGTCATATTTTGAATATTATAGAACCAAATAAATTATCAAAAATTTTTGATATATAAAGTCAATGACTACGGTATTTCCACTCTATGAGGATCTTTAGTCACTAAAGTTTAAAAAAAAAAACTTAAAAATTGAAAGGCTAGAGTTTTTTTCTGAATTCTACATTTAAAAATATATTACAGTGCATATGTTTTTGGAACTCAGTATTTTTCTAAAGTACCTGCAATAAGAATCATTTAATCTAAAGTTTAGAAATTTATATCAATTCAATTTTTGTATATATTAATTAGCTCTAAACAGATTTAAACATAAAATTTGAGAAAAAATTATGCTTGAACTAACTACTGGCTTCTTTTAAAATATATCATAACTCAAATTATTGTGACTATAGTACATCTACAAAATATGCAAAATTCATTATTTAGAATATTGCAATTCATTATTTAGAAATTTTGCAAGCCAGGCTTGGTGGCTCAGCCTATAATCCCGCACTTTGGGAGGCTGAGGTGAGTGGATTGCCTGAGCCCGTGGGTTCGAGACCCGCCTGGGCAACTTGGTGAGACCTCATCTCTACAATAAATCAAAAATTAGCCGGGCGTGGTAGCGCGTGTCTGTAGTTACTTGGAAGGCTGCTACTTGGAAGGCTGAGGTGGAAGGATCGCCAAAGCCCAGCAGGTCGAGGCTGCGGTGGCTGGGAGCGGCCACTGCACTCCAGTCTGGGCAACAGAGTGAGACTCCAACACAAAAAAAAAAGAAAAAGAAATTTTACAAAACTAGACCTCGATGATAAATTTTTTTCAAAAAAAGTAGGATTAAAGTCTAATAGAGAATTTTAATGTACACATATAATTTCATTTAATGATTATGAAAATAATATGCATACTATCTCATTGGAAGTTTTTTTAATCATGAATATATTGCCAGTTATTAATAGTGTTTAAGAAAATTTGCTTAGAAACTAAGAGCTGTGAGTTGTACAATAGTCATTACTTGCTTGGACTTTAAACGGTTACTTAATCTGAATTTCATTGCCATCAAAGGGTTTTTTTATCAAAGCTAAATGAAATAATGCCTGTGAAATGCTTAATACTAATAAATGTTCATTCCTATTGTCATTATTTAAATGATCATAAACTGTAGAGAAACACAATAGAGCAGATCATTTTTAATTCAGAAACATTTGTTAATTATCATGAATTTGGTGTATATCCAGCACTTTCTTTCCAACAATAGGAGTGATTGTTTTGGCTTACTTCTTTCGTCAGAGTGCTTGTGAAGGGTTAGATAAGGTAAGCAGAGGAAAACATGCCTCTTGATGAAAGGAAAAAGAGTTCTGAAACCCCTATTTCCTGATGGCAAGGATATTAACATAGAACATATTATGAAAGTTTTGTTGAATTAGAAGTAACTGCTGAATATATTTAACACAGAAATAGTTTGTGAGGGATACCTCGATATAAATAATGTTGCACAAAATGCATTGGGAGAGAATTATGTATGTGAATATGTATATATGTGTGTATATACATAAACATACATACAATGACCTCACCTTGATTTTAATGATATCCCATTGATATAGTTTGTATGCTTAAATAAATATATTAAATGGTATTTAAGCACTCATTTCATTAGTTCACATTACTGCTAATTTTTCCTATAGTCTAGTAGTATTGAGCATATTCAACCTTCTTTTTTTCTGAATTGAGAGTACTAAGAGTGGAGGAGGAAAAATACAGTCGAAATCTGATTTTTACAATACTTAAAATGTCTGTGATTATTTGCTCTCCTTCTGAAACTCATGTATAGTTTTACTGACAATAGTGACAATATCATGTATAGATGAAAAAAAGTTATAAATCTCTCAATTTGGCTATCTACACAGAGTGCAACTAAGGTGAATACACAACGCGTTGTTAAAATTAAATTTTAAATATCCACCTGTGAATAATAGCAACTAAAAGAGTAAGGATATAGGGCAATTTAGCAATTCTGAATAACTCTGCAGTATTGTAACTATTATTGTAAATAATATATTTCCCAAGGAGGGATTTGTGGTTTTTTCTTTATTTTAACCTACTAAACAACAATTGTTGAAGTTTCTAAAGCAAAGGAATTAAATTTTGTATAATACTAGTCTGTTCAGAATTTTACTATGATTCATAAATTTTAAATTATTCGTGGCTTATAATAAATGAATTTGAAGTCCTAATTGCCAGAGTAGTGCTAGTTGTTGAATATATGTGTATATGTATACCCATATATGTGTGACATGATGCAATATGTGTGTGTCTATATTTATACATGCACACATAAAATACTTGAAATGGAAAAAAATAATGTGTCAGACATGGCTCCAAATTTAAAACCAGGAAACCTTGTTTCCTACCTTCCTAACTCTTATAATTTTTGTCTATATAATTTGAGACAAATCACATAAAGTCTTTGTAATATGGTTTCTGAAAAATGAGAAAGTTTGTGTATATTACCCCTAAAATTCTTTATAGCTATGAGGTTATGAAAACCACGATTGCCTCTTTCTATGATCTTTTTAGGACATCTTAATTCTACAACGATTGGATTCAACATTTAACAAATTCCAACTATTTGACCATCAAACCATTTATTAAAGTACAGAGTAACTTGGTGTTGATGGTTTTCTTGTGTTGAGAAAAGTTTGGTTTGATGACCAGATGAATGAATGAATGGGTGGATGCATGATGATTGGAAAGAAAGAGAAAAAAGTGAAGAGGAAAAACAGGGGGCTAGGGAAAGCACACTTGCAAAAGGATCAACTCTGTTGCTTCAAAGAAAATTAAAGTTTCATTACATATAGCACATTTGCTACTTTTAAATTGAGTTTGTTTTTTAAGGTTACCTATCACAAATAGCTTATATATACTAGGCAAAATTAAATGAGTAAAGAAAATAAAGTGTTGCCTTTGTGACAGAAAAAAATAGCTTAGATTAACTTTGATTTTATTTGCAATTATAATATTCAACCAAATTTTGGGGAGTCAATTATTTTCTGTATGTCTTTCTAGATAATATAGTTTTACCCATAAACTGATTTTACAACATGAGTGTATGTATGCTGATGTTTGCTTTCACTTTTTAGAAGTTTTGGTTTAAAAGTCATTTGGAGCGGGTTCAGTGGTTCATGCCTATAATCTCAGCACTTTGGGAGGTTGAAGTGGTAGGATTGCTTGAGTCCAAGAGTTTTAGATCAACCTGGGCAACATAGTGAGACCTTGTCCCTACAAAGACTTTTTAAAAAGTAGCTGGATGTGGTGGCACGGGCGTACAGTCCTGGCTTTTCAGGAGACTGATGTGGGAGGATTTCTTGAGCCAAGGAGGCTGAGGCTCGGTGAACCATGATCATGCCATTGTGCTCGAATCTGGGTTATAGCGTAAGACCACAACTCAAAAAGCAAACAAACATACAAAAAGTTATTTATTATGTTGGTTATATAAAGTTATATATAGTATGTAATTCCACTGACTATGTGGAAAATTCTTCAAGATGTATCAAAAGCTTTCTCAATATTTTAAAGGAAATTATGAGTTAGATAAACACATTTTATTTTCCCAATTAATCTCACCAAGTAAACAGTGTTCCTCTACTTGCCTCTTATATTATAAGACAAAAAACTTGAATATCCAAACTAAAATCCAAGTGTAAGATTATTATCATGATGAATAACTTTGGTTTTCTGAAATTGTAATAATGCCTGTGATAATAAGTTCACATACAAGTACATTTTCTAGTCTACTTTTCTTTTAATTTAGTTTTAGTTTTAACTTACATTTTGTCCCACATCTGAATTTAGGCATCCTATTTTACAAGAATATGTCTAATTTAATATTAAAAAGTTTAAACACTTAATGTTTAATATCTATATATTCAGGCTCTTTTATAAGCACTGTAAGTACAAAATAGGTTTCCATGAACCAGGAAATTATATTTTGCTAAAAAGACAAATCATACATCCATGGTGGAGGCAACACCATGACTAACGACATAAAGAGGAAATAGCTTAGACTATTTTGAGAGTTCATGGGTTGGTTAGGTTAGTAATCTTATAAATATTTTAATTTGCAAGCATATTTGTATATGTGAGTTTGTGTGAAATGAGTGTCTGGTATGGTATAATGACTTATTTCCAACAAAATATCTACACATACACATATAAACAAACATACACACTAGGCATACATCTGTTGTGTTTACAGAAAAAAATTTGATTTAATTGTCATTAAAAATTGGCAAGAATTGCCAGGCTCAGTGGCTCAGCCTGTAATCCCGCACCTTTGGGAGGCTGAGGTGAGTGGATTGCCTGAGCCTGCGGGTTCAAGACCCGCCTGGGCAGGCGAGACTTCATCTCTCCAATAAATAAAAAAATCAGCCAGGCGTGGTAGTGCATGCCTATAATTCTGGCTACTTGGAAGGCTGAGGCGGAAGGATCGCCAGAGCCCAGCAGGTCGAGGCTGCGGTCGCCGGGAGCGGCCACTGTCCTCCAGTCTGGGCGACAGAGTGAGACTCCAACTAAAAAAAAAAAAAAAAAAAAAATTGGCCAGCATATATAAAGTGGGCCTCTTTATACACCTTTTCTAAAACATAATTCTAACTAGAGAAGCACTGTCATTTGTCATTTAGCCATTTGTTTTACAATTTTGAATTGCAACAATTATTCATTAATTTCCAGTGAACATTGCTGCAATAATAATTTTACAAATGATACCTCACAATCAAAATTTAATACATCAGCATGAGTTGAGTAGTACTGTAAATTATTATTATTTTTACAATTATACATTTGGTATTGTTCACATATTTGCCAATATGTCCATTAATCATATGAAAATTACATTCAGTAGCATTATTTGTAGTACAGACTCACTTGAGTTAATGTCTTTTCTAAGGTATGAGAAGATATGCAAACATGATATATTTTGCATTTACAAACATATACGTATACCTCTCCTATATGTTACTATCACATAAGGATTAGATAAAGATTTTAGCCCTTCTCCATTAAAGGAACAGAATATCAACGACTAGTGATAGAAAAGACTAATTAAAAAGAAAAAAAAAACCGGGCTCCGTGGCTCAGCCTGTAATACCGCGCCTTTGGGAGGCTGAGGTGAGAGGATTGCCTGAGCCCGCGGGTTCGAGACCCGCCTGGGCAGCGAGACCTCATCGCTGCAATAAATCAAAAAAAATCAGCCGGGCATGGTAGTGCATGCCTGTAATTCCGGCTACTCGGACGGCTGAGGCGGAAGGATCGCCGGAGCCCAGCAGGTCGAGGCTGCGGTGGCCGGGAGCGGCCACTGCACTCCAGTCTGGGCGACAGAGTGAGACTCCAACTCAAAAAAAAAAAAGAAAAAGAAAAAAAAAGAGAAGACTAATTATAAATTGGTATAATAGGAATATATAGGAGATGTTCCTCTTCTGCTTTATTATTTAGTTATACTTCCCTTCAGTTTGATTAGTAAGACGTGTACATAGAGTATAATCTATTGATCAAACATTAGGCATACGTGTGTGTACACGTGGTGGAAAAATTACTTCATCTTGACAAGCCTAGTCTGCATCATCTCAAGAATATGAAACTGACCATAAAAACGTGCTAATAAAAATACCTATGAAAGAACTAGGTAGGTGCTCTGTCATTTTAACTATATATATATGAATGTTGCATTTGAGAAACTATATAGTTAAAAAAGTAAAACTAGGACATATGGGATTAGACTGCTAGTATTTGTATGTTAATACAAAGGGTAAAGAGATGACATTGCTGTGACAATTGGAAGTATATGAAATATGAAAGGAAATTCTTTTCCAAGTTTCATCCTATGAAACTCACCAGGTTGTTTTCAGAATGAGTGTGTGTAAGACAAAATGCTGCATGCCATCTGTCAGTACAAAGCCAAATTTAAGATGAGATTTTATAGTTGAAAAAAAAGTAAATAAATATCCGGGATTTGAAATGTTGGCTAAGATTTCCTGTTCTTTGGTTATGCTGTTTGCAGTAAGATGAAATGCTTCTTCTGTGTAACTTCTTGCTGTTTGCAGAAAGATGAACTGCTTCTTTAGTGCTTTTCCTTTCAGTAGATCTTAATTCAGGACAGAATTGACTAATTTGCTATCATTTCTGCAAGTTTCTGCCATTTATTAAGCCAGGTTTACTGTTTAAGGCAATATTAAGTGTTCCACAGCTAATAGTAAAAGACTTCCACCAAGAATGTATTGCTAACACTCAGCAGCAGTCAATAACATCGCCCACTATAAAAAAAGGTTGATTAGAAACTTTTGTTTAAAAAGACGCATTTAGAATCCATGACAAGCTGAAACACCTTTATATAAAAACATATCACTTCTTTGTGTATAGACATTTATATTACCTTATTTTAAATGAATTAGTTATTTCAACTTCAATTAAAGGAGATTTGTATTATACTTTCTAACAAACTGCTAAAGAAATGTGTATATTGAAACTTAATAGTATTAAATTTCAGTGTAATAAAGAAATAAGATCTATATAAGAATATGGAATATTGAGATGATTCTTCATGAAAGTGGCTTATATTACAAAGATTTCTAACAATTATTGTCTATATATTTTTACAAAAGCTTGGTTTCAAAATTAGAATTCCAACTGGTTCAGAAATGACAGGATAAGTAAAAAATGAAGTTCTGTCATTTATACTTTGATATATGAATAAAATATTAATAGTTCAGCTAATAGATATATCTAAATAACATAAATGTAATAATATAAATATTGAATAACAGAAATAAGAAGTACTCAATTTATATATCAATTTTAAAACTTCTTCACTTTTTTTTAATGCTTTCAGCCACAGGCAAATATTCAAAATATATAAACAATGGAAGTCAAGGGTTTGAGGAGGCTGGTCAAAGTATTAGTATAATCCATGCCAATATAAAAGAGCAGTGATAAGATAAAACCTGGTTCATTCAGTTAGCCTCTTAAGCACTCTGTCTCCCTTCAAAAACAAAAGCAAAACCAAAAACAGTTGACTTTCCATAGTTAGGCCACTTCAGGGTAGAATGGTTAATAATAACACATCAGAACCTGATATATTTTCACTCTTGCTTTATCTTGTGTTTATACAATAGTATATGTTTAATATTGATCTGTCTTTCATTAAAAGGATTGAAGCTTTAGTCACAGACGCATGAAATCAACAAAACTAGCAGATATAGAGTCTGCTCCTATGTATTTATATTTATGAGTAAACCCTTCAAAAAATAATTACAGTTGTTTTGGACCCCCTTTGTATAGTACCTGTATTGTATTTATATATGTAAAAAAATGTTATTTTCACATATAAAGGCCAATATACAAAAAGCAATATTCTATCTATATATAAGCAATTAACAGTTGGAATTAAAAATAACCATAAAAACATAATACCATTTACAGTTACACAAAAAACCCTGAAACATAGGTAATAATTTCACAAAGTGTGTGCATGATCTCTACTGAATGAATGAAGACATATTGTGTTCATGAATTGGAAGATTCAATATTGTTAAGATGTCGATTCTCAGCAGAATAATGGATTGATTCAAAGCAATAGTGATCAAAGTCTCTGCAGAAGTTTTTGGTACTGAGTGAGTAGCTGAACCTGAAATATAGATGGAAAGAATTAAAACAGTAACACTAATTTTGGGGAAAAAAATGTGTAGGATACGCACTATCATATTTCAAGAGTCACTAAGCCACAGTTGTAAAGAATGTATGATATTGGCAAAAGCAGAAATACAATAGGCAAATGCAAAAACAAACAAAACAAATAATTTTTAAAATAATCATACATTAAAATGAAGTGAAAAGTCAAGAAACATACAAATATTATATGTATGTGGATATGTATGTGTGTATGTAGTCATTAACGTACCCTAGAGTGTATGTCTTTGTGTGTGTGTGTGTGTGTATGTGTGTGTGTGTGTGTAGAAGGATTTCATTCAGTTCATCCAAATAGAAAACACCGTTGACCCAAATGTTTATAATTAAAAGGTAAATAACTTAAAAATTTGTATACCTAACCCTGAATTGTACTCTAAAACTTTAAATTAAAAAAAAAAATGTGTGTCTGCTTAGAACTAGAAGAGTATGGTAAAATAAACTATGTATTACCAGATGGGAGAGTCCCCCAGATTAACAATAAAGTCAGGAACCTCATTATAAAATGTTTATTCTTCATAGGTGAAATCCTAGAAAGCAGTATCTCATAGTGATTAGAGTAAGAATGTTGGAGTCAAGGAAACCAGGCTCTGGCCTTTGTTGTGAGAACTTAGGCATATTTCTTGCGCTAAATATTAGTTTTCTATAACTGTATGAGTATCTAGTAGTAGATATATATAATTAGCTTGTGAATTAAATGATAATAAAACTATATTATGAGGAATGATTGGAAAATGTTAAGCACTGTTTTAATTACAGTATTTATTTTCTTTATATATATTTATTGTATCAAATTTGATGTTTTTATATTCATATACATGTTGAAATCATTGTTATAGTCAATAGAATATACACATCTATCACTTTTTACACTTACGTTTGTGTGTGTGGGTATGTGTTATAGAATCTAAAATCTATTTTTAGTAATTTTCAGTATGTAATGCACTATTATTAACTATAGTCTTCATGCTAGACACTAGATCTATATATTTATTTATTTGTTTGTTTGTTTATTTATTTATTTATTTATTTATTTTTGAGTTGGAGTCTCACTCTGTCGCCCAGACTGGAGTGCAGTGGCTGCTTCCGGCCGCCGCAGCCTCAACCTGCTGGGCTCCGGCGATCCTTCCTCCTCAGCCTTCTGAGTAGCTGGAATTACAGACGCACGCTACCACACCCAGCTAATTTTTTGATTTTATTGTAGAGATGAGGTCTTGCCTGCTCAGGCGGGTCTCAGACCTGTGGGCTCGGGCAATCCACTCACCTCAGCCTCCCAAAGCCATGGGATTACAGGCTGAGCCACCGAGCCCGGCTTCTATATTTATTAATTTTGCATAATTGCATACCCTGTGATCTACTTCTACTTACTTTTTCTTCTTTCACACCTCTAGTAATAACTTTACTTTCTTCTTCTATGAGTACAACTTTTTTTTTGAGTTGGAATCTCACAGTGTCACCCAGGCTGAAGTGCAGTGGCATGCTCACAGCCACCACAGCCTCGACCTGTTGAACTCAGGTAATCCTTCCACCTTAGCCTTCCAAGTCGCTGGAATTACAGGCACACGCCACCACATCCAGCAAATTTTTTGATTTATTGTAGAGGTGAAGTCTTGTCAAGTTGCCCAGGCTGGTCTCCAACCTATGGATCGAGGCAATTCTCTCACTTGGCCTCCCAAAGTGCTAGAATTATAGGCATGAGCCACTGTGCCTGGCCCAAGTACAACTTTTTATACCTGTGAGATTGTGCAGCAATTTTTTCTTTCTGTGTCTAGCTTATATCATCCATGTTCATCCATGTTGTAAATTACAGTTTGAAAAAAATAAGAAAATGCTAATATTTATTGAGGATTTACTACTTAGTTACCACAATTTACAGTTTACATGGATAATATCATTTAATACACACACTATTCCTTACCGATATATATTATTAGATTTTGCAAATGATGAACTTGAGGTTTAGAATTTGAATATCTTGCTCAAGGTCATATGCTTACTAGTGACAGTCAGGATTTGAAATGTAACTGTTTATTCTTAGAACTGGTGTGTTTAGCCGATATACCACTGACAACCAAATATCCAATAAAAGTCACATCACTTATCATCATCATTATTACATATGGATTTAAAAATGCCATAATTAATCATTAGAACTTATTTTAGTTATTTTGAAAATATTTCTCCATTCTTTCTGCTCAGATGTGAATTCTTTAAATTTTCTTTAATTATTATTGACTTTACTACTACTACAAAAGATAATGAAACATTCAAAAACAGGGAAGAAAGAAGTAAATAAAAATAAAAGTATATTAAGATTATAAGAGAGATTCTAGTCTATGAAAGGCCTTCAGAAAGTTTCCTGATTTTATCACTTAATATTCACAAAAAAATCTTCAAACTATGAATTCCTAAAGATCTCCTGATTAAATTTTCTTTAATTATTATTAACTTTACTACTACTACAAAAGATAATGAAACATTCAAAAACAGGGAAGAAAGAAGTAAATAAAAATAAAAGTATATTAAGATTATAAGAGAGATTCTAGTCTATGAAAGGCCTTCAGAAAGTTTCCTGATTTTATCACTTAATATTCACAAAAAAATCTTCAAACTATGAATTCCTAAAGATCTCCTGATGGAAGACATCTAATGTATTAGCTGCTTTGTCATGGAGAAGCCTTTTGTGCCTATTATATTGTCTTCTCCATACTTTCCCTGCAATAACACATTGATATTTATCATTTCCATTTGGAAGAAGTAACTGTATTTCTTCTCAACTATCACATTGCCACACTGCTTCCAGTACAATGCATTTCAGTAATAAATAAAGTGCTTGCTTTCAGTTAAAGTGTGCATTGTTTTAAATACATGAGTCTTGGCATATTTTCAGAGGGTATGACAGAATATTTATGTTATTGTTTAATGGCAAAACTCGCTTCTTTCTAGGAGCAATTTTTGATGAATCTGCCAAAAAGGATGATGAGGTGTTTCGCACAGCAGTTGGAGACCTTAACCAGAATGAGGAGATCTTACAGACTGAGAAAATCACATTTTCAGTGACATTTGTTGATGGCAACAACCCTTTTCAAGCAGTTCAAGAAGGTAAGGTCCATCAACACTACTATTTGTTATGTCTTTTTTGGTTCAGTTTAAATGCCAATGAAATTGCATTTGTAGTAGCTGTGAAATATGGGCACCACTTTTGTATCTTTGCTGCTAATTGTCCATTGTGTTCCTTTGAGAGTGCTGCTTTGTAGATGTTAATCCTATTTTCTGCTTTTGAAAAAGCAGAGTGTGGAAAGTTATTGTATTAACTGAAATGTAAAATGGAAATAGACAAATATTTACAACTAACAGCTTTGCCATATTTTGGATGACTTCAGTGTAATGAATCATTCCTTAAAAATACGACTTTCTATCAGAATTTTTGCTTTGAACTTCTCTGCGATAACTGCCACCTTGAGTGTTGTTATAATTGGTGGTGACATTTCAGGTGTACTCATGACAAATGCATTGCTTCAAGGAAAACTTTTAGACACTACATACAAATCAAAGATTTTGTAATGGAAGTCTAACATACTGACCTAGGCTATAAATTTTTACTCTCTACATGGTACCAGATATTAAAGTAGTGTCCTTCATTTCTCTGTAAACTTGAGCAAATTAAAAACTTTCAATGGTACAATATAATAATAATACAAATTATTTTAATATACTGGAATGATTACTCCTATTATTAAAGTTTTGACTGACATATTTAGACAAATGAATTTTTGTGTTTGAAGCTATTAATCTAATCAACTTTTTAGTACCTTGATGTGTAAAGCACTTATTGTTCATGAAACTATTTGTTGCTAATTGCTGCCATCTGAGTGCTTGTGTCCACTCTCCTACTTCATGAATATGTTAAAACCTAATTCTTATTGTTGTGGTATTAAGAGGTGGAACCTTTGGAAGGTGGTCTGGCCATGAGGGCTCTCTTCATAAATAGGCTGGTGCACTTATAAAATGCAAGGGTTCAAGGGAGATCTTTTGCCCCTACTATAATTAGTGGATGCAGCAACAAGGTGCCATTTATGAAGCAGAAAATGAGTCCTCACCAGAAACTGAATCTGCTACTATCTTGATCTTGGATTTCTCAGCTTCCAGAACTGTGAGCAATACATTTCTATTATTTAATTACCTAGACTGAGGTGATTTGTTGCAGCAGCCCAAACAAACTAAGATACTAGTCTACTTTATATTTTATTGTGATGATGTATTTAGGCTGAAGATTATGAATACAAAAGTTAATTTAGTTAAATAAAGCATTTACTTTATTTAAAATGTAAATGAAATTTAGCAGAAGAAAGAGAAGATAACTTATTAGATGTAGCAAAGTTTGACAGGACATTTTTTGAAATGAAAACATCAAAGGGGTAAGGAAAAATAAATGTAAATGTCTGAAAATGGTGTTATTTTCATATACTATTATATCTGATTGACATGCAGGGACTATTGTTAAAATATGATTTGATCAATAGCACAGGCTACTGTTGACACTTATTTATGTTTACTTCTGTAAATTAGAGAATGGATATGATAATTGGTGGTTTAAAGGATTTTCCTTCTTATTACTTGGTGGGAGTAAAAAAACATTTTTATTAAGTGAACAGAAGAAATTTAAGTAAGTACCGTTTTAACAAAGAATAAGATAATAATTTTTATAATAATATGATGAGATTTTAATTTGTAGGAAGTAAGAATTGAAGCAAAAATATAGACTGAAATAAAAATTTACTTAATTACATTTTAAAATCAAAGTCATTCTGGGAATTTGGGGCTTTACATAATGATTATATTGATAAGTTTTCTATAGAAATATTTGCAAGTTGTCTAAATTAATGTTAGAATTCACAATGAAAATTTGCAAAATCATAGATTTGAAGAAGATAGTCAATCATTTACAAAATATATTCACTAGGAGACATATGTTATCCTTTTAAAAAAATCTGTGTTATTATTATTTTTTCTCAACTCTTAGTGACTAGAATGAGAGCAGGAAAAACATGAGTACTGGCTTATATTTCTATCTTCTGAGTAACTACCTATGAATAATTGTGAATGAACTTTCAAGGCCTGCTAAGATACCCAGGGTTTTTAAAAATTGACGTTGATTGAAAATGTAGTCGAATATAAAGAAATGAGGACAACACACTGGTCAGAAAGAAATGATATAGTCAGAAAAAAAATATGTTCCTCACACCTTTCCTAGAACTCACAATTTGAAAATTGAAGGCAGCATTTTAAATACTACAGTTTGTTGTTTGTTTTGTTTTGTTTTTAACATATTGCTTTGTGTAATCGTTCTGCTGCCAGCCAAATTCTGGATATGAAAATATCTTGCAAAGTAAGTACAGTGACTTGAAAGAGTTTGTGACACTATAAGGAAATAGAGGAAATAAGTTTCCCAGATAGGGACCACTAGATATTTGTCAAGAGAAGTGAAAGAGCTAGACTGTTTGCCTGACTGTTTCTGATACTAACAGGATGTTCTGGATCAGTTATTTTGATGGTGTGCTCTGGGTAATGAACTTGAAATAAAAGTTCCAGGAAGCTCTAGAGATAATGTATTTCTGCATTCAGTATCAAAAAGGATTTCAGTTAATTTTAGAAGTAAAAATAATTCTTCTTAAAGTTCTTTTTGCGAAATATTTGCTTGGAAAAAAATATTCAATTGAAAGAGAAAAACAAGTGAGAGCTAATATTTTCTTAAATATTTTGAGGAAGTAATTTAGGAGAAAACCTCAACTGTGCTATCAAAAAGTGTCAGCATTTCTATTATCATATCTTTACTCCAATACTATTAAAATCTATAACAGAGAGTGTCTTAAATAACTTTATTTGTTTTCATTTTTTGCATTTTAAAAAGGAACAAAAGAGTCAAGATATAACTGATTGCTTGCATGTCAGCTCTCCTAATACACATAGAAAATTTGTTTTAATTTCTCTCTCTCTCTCTCTCTCTCTCTCATCTCTCTCTCTATATATATATAGAGAGAGAGGGAGAAATATATATATATTTGAGTTTGAAAATCTGATTTTTGAACAAATAGTGATACTTGGTAATAATAATGAATAATAGTAGGGACCACTCCGAAGATAAATTAAGTCTAATAGTTTGAAATTCTAAATATGTATTATTATTACAATTTCCTCCAACCAGCCACATTTAAGAGTTTTTTTAATTTAGAAATCTAAAATTATGTTCAATTTATCTTTCTACAGTTAACACTTAATAAGAGAGTGGGATCTAGTGACAAGCAGTCTATTTAACTTGTAAATAGTAGTAAAAAGTGTTGGTATTACTTAAATACTGCTCTGTAGTTTTTTCTATAGTACATTTTAGGATAGTAATTAATAATTCTTTTGAAGGTGAGTTTCTAGAGAGATATCTTAGTTATAATGTGAGATTAACAGTTTATTCTCTGGAGATCAATGACTGTATTTGATAATTTTTCTCATTATTTTGTAACATCAATATCAGACCATTTAAATGAATGAACAGTAGATAAAACATTTATTTTCTTTTCTTCTGAATACATTTGTTGATAAGCCATTGTTCATCTTTTGTGTACTAATTTGTGGGATATCAACCAAGGGCAAATAATGTTTCACATCTTTACTCAGAAGGGGTTTTTTTTTTTTTTTTCCTTAGAGTGGGCTATTTTAGTAGCTAATATGATCTTTCTTGCTTAAAAAGATATATTAAAAAGAAAAAGTCATATGGACTATTTTCAAAACCTAAAGAATCATAGGGGTATAAAACTATTTAAATCTAATTGAATATTTTTTACGATTTAGATGAAGTAATTGAGACCTATAGAAATTAAGTAATGCTCCCATGTTCTCTAGGGTCACCAAGCAAGTGTGCAGCAAAAAGGAACTAAACCAAGACCTTTCCACCACTGGTCCTATATTTTTATTGCCACATCTGATAACTAACTACATATATGTCCGCATACATGAAATAACACAATGTATTATAAGACTTTGGTAAGTTATATAATGAATGAAAAAAGTAGCAGATTTATATTTTTATATGTATTTATATTTCATATTTATGTTCATGGCATGAAATTGTAGGAAAATTTCAATCTAGGTGATAAACACCAGTTGCATTATATAAATCATTCTTGTTCATTTGGCCTTGGTTTTCCTCACCTGTAAAAAGTGAAGAAATATATATATATTAAGGTCACTGTCATCTCTATGGTTTTATGGTTCTTAAGAACACATTTCTAGATTTAGAAACTTACAGAAAAGATAATTATCTTCCCTTTAGATTAGGTTTTATGTTGTTTAAATTGTCTTCTATTTTTTCTGTGATTGATTTTAAAATTCATTAAAAGGATATATGGTACCTATTGTTTGTTCTGATACTCCATCCAACTATTCACTACAACCCAAAGAACTCACTACTATCACCAGAATCCAGAAAGACCTTGTGCTGGTTCACATGATCTAGACATAAGTCGCTGTTCATAGGTTTCTCTTTTTTTCTCTCTCACAGATTGCTTCTTCTGTGACATCTATGTACTGCATATAAGATAAATGTACCAGTGTAACATGAGCTATGAAATGTAGAAATTTATGAGAAAGCAAACTCAGGAAAAGTCAGGGTAATGTATTTATAAAAATGCTCACATTGGAAGGTGAATGCAGGTATACAAATTCATGTGTAACTCGTACATGCATTAGAAGTACCAGGAAGGATGCAAAGCATCATGCATTGATATTTAATGGCAAGATTCATCTAAAACATTTTGAGACAATTGCTTTTTTTAGAAACATATCAAAAAATGAAATGCACATAGGATATAAGGGCAGAATTATACAATAGTATCACAAGTAATTCTATTTGGAAAAACATATTAACTCTAACAATATTTTTCTTTCTGCTTTATTGTAAAGCATTGTAAACACTATGTTTATAATTTACAAATATCAGGTATTTGAAAGTATCTGGTGCTTTTTAAAATATAAAAGTTTGAATTAATATATCAAAGTATGATTCAGAGAAGCAAGCTCTATTGAAAAGTGCAGCAAATGGTATTTTTTATAGTTAAGCTAATGAAATTTTGGAAATATGAACACAAAATAAAAGTTATTTTAGGATCAAAAGCTGTCAGTTAAAGAGAACTTATTCCAAGTTTCAGTAGTGTCTCCCTTCACCTTACTCCTTTGCATAGGTCAACATCAGTCCTCTTTTGATGGACAGCACTGTTGGTTCCATGTTTTTGCTATTGTGAATAGTGCTGCAATGAACATGTGTGTAAAGGTATCTTTTTTGTAGAATGATTTGAGTTCCTCCGGGTATATTCCCAGTAGGGGGATTGGTGGGTCATATGGAAGGTCAATTTCTAGTTCCTTTAGAAATTGCCACACTGTTTTCCATAGAGGTTGAATTAGTTTGCATTCCCACCAGCAGTGTAGAAGTTCTCCCCATTTCTCCACATCCTCACCAGCATCTGTTGTTTGTTTTATTAATGATGGCCATTCTTACTGAGGTTAGATGGTATCTCAGTGTGGTTTTGATTTGCATTTCTCTGATAATTAGTGAGGCTGAGCACTTTTTCAGTCTGTTGGCTGCCCATATATCTTCTTTTGAGAAGTGTCTATTCATTCATGTCTTTTACCCACTTTTAAATGGGGCTTTTTTTTTTTCCTTTCAGCACATTTGAGCGCCTTGTAGATCCTAGATGTTAGGATATCCTAGATATACAGTTGGCAAATATTGTTTCCCATTTGGTGGGCTGTCTCCTTGCTCTCTTGATGGTTTCTTTTGCTTTGCAGAAGCTTGTCAGTTTGATGAACTCCCACTTGTCTATCTTATCCCTTATGGCATGGACATCTGGCGTTTTGAGCAGAAATTGGTTGCCAGTTCCAAATCCCATAAGGATATCTCCTGCACTTTCTAAGATTCTTATAGTTTGAGGTTTTAGGTTTAGGTCTTTGATCCATTTAGAGTTGTGTATGGTCATAGGTAAGGGTCCTGTTTCAATCTTCTGCTTATAGTCAGCCACTTTTCCCAGCATCATTTAGTTAATAGGTTCTTCTCTACCCAGTGATTGTTGGTGGAGGCTCTGTTGAAGATGAGTTGGTTGAGAAATTGTGGTTTTGGAATCTCTATCTTATTCCATTGTTCTATATGCCCGTTCTTGTACCAATACCAGCCTTTTTTGCTTATTGTAGCCTTATAGTAAAGTTTAAAGTCTGGAAGTGTGATATCTCCCACTTTGTTTCTTTTGCTGAGAATTGTTTTTGCTATTTGTGGTTTATGCTTCCATATGAATTTCTGTATTTTCATTTTCAGATCTGAGAAATATGATGCTGATAATTTAATGGGTATTGTGTTGAATCTTTAGATTGTCTTTAGTAGGGTGGCCTTAACAATGTTGATTTTTTCCTATCCATGAGCTTGGAATATTTTTCCATTTGTTTGTGTCTTCTTGGGCCTCTTTGAGTGTTTTGTAGTTTTCATTGTAAAGATGTGTGGTCCAAATTCTACTCACTCATTCATTTTTTCATTTGTCCATTTTTTTTCATTCCTCTTTCTCTTCCCATATCAAAGTCACAGTTATACTTTGAATCCCAATGTTTAGCCCCACTGCTGTATGTAACTTTTGACACTTCATGAGTAAAGTGGTGGAAGGAATAAATCATGCAGTTGACCAACCATCTCCAAACATTCATGCATCAGAAGAGATACTAGATGTCTGTTTAGTGACTAGACCATTTTTTTTCCTCCATGAGTTTTGGATATTTAGCTTGGTCATTTCCTCAGCAATTTCCTGCTAAGTCTAGCATCACTTTTTCTTCCCTGCTTGTCACATCCTAAGAACAGGCCTACAGAGTTTGTAATCATTAGTCCTACCTAATGAGGGATCTTCAATAGCTATTACCTATGTAGTATTAAAGTTTAAAAAAATTTTATCTATTAGAGGCAACATTAACTTGCATTTTTAAACATCTCACACAAACCTTTTCCATTAAATAACTTCCAGTAAGAAGAATTAAAATAATATGTTTATAGAATCTAACTTTGAGAGAGTATTCAATCAAATTCATCTATCATAATATGTATTAAATGCCAACTATTGTTCCAAGACCAGGCCAGCTATAATGGAAGTTTAAAAAAAAAATTAAGAGCACAGCATAGGACTTTATGAAGCATAAAATGTACTTGAGAAAGGCTGTGGATTTTAAAAGCATGAAAAAGTATTATGTTGTGGTCTTCTACCTATAAGTTGAGTTTTTAATTGTGTTAATAGAAAAAAAAGTCTACTTTTTGAAACTTACTTTCCAAGAAAGAGAGATAATTTATTTCTTGAATCAATGTATTGCATTTTTAAAACCAAATTTATAATGAAGAAACAATTGCATAGTCTAATCTTTTTTTTCTTGATTTGTTAGTGTACTTCTGTTTTTGTAAGGCTTTTGCTTATCTCATTCAATATCCTTCTCTTGAAGTAATGGGTCTCTAATACTATGAATAGATTGAAATTCATATGTTTATAGACCTCTATATAATAATTTTATAGCCTTTATTCTTCGAGGTCTTTTACCTCACTATCTACAAATGTGTACTGTTGTGTAAGTTACCTCATAAAATATATATTTTAGCAATATGTGCTGCTTTGGAGTGTATTTTATTTGGAAGAGTTTTTAGTATCCCTTTATGAAAGCTGTGTTTAGTAAAGATTTGTTCTTGTGTTGTTGCTGAAGTGTTCTTTCTTCTAACAATTCCTCTCTCAAAATAATAGCATGTCACTTTCTTCTGTTCTCTTTTCTACCTCTATATATGAGCGGGAGCGCTCAAAATATCTAAAATTTACTTATAGAACTATAGTGTATTTGTTCTTACATGTTTTAACTTCAGTTACCTTCAAAGTACTTTCTGTTTGATGCAATAAACCTATTGAGACACTTTTCCAACTGCTCAAAACAGTTTTTGATCTCATCAATTTTGATGCATTTTGGTGCTTCTGCTATTTTTTGTTTCACCTTTTCCACATAGGCAAATGGTTACTTTTGAGGATTTTTTCATTGGAGAAACAAACAAAAAAGTTGCTCCGGGCAGGACTGGGTGAATAGAGAGGGTGAGGCAAAGGAGTCATGCTGTTTTTTGATAAAAAAAAAAACTGTTGAACATAAATCTAGTGAGTAAAGTCTGCATTACAAGGGACTCGCCCTCCAAAAATATAATCCTGTTTTTTTTTTTTTTAATTGGATCCCCCTCAAATATACAGTGCATGACTGTGATAGCAAATTCAGTTTTTAATCAGGCTTTTATGATACACTCAACAAAAGATCACTCTATATCTTAAATTAACTCTGAATATCTGGTTTATTAGATTTAAAAAACGACATTTAACCGGGCTTGGTGGCTCAACCTGTAATCCCGCGCCTTTGGGAGGCTGAGGTGAGTGGATTGCCTGAGCTCGCGGGTTCGAGACCCACCTGGGCAGCGAGACCTCATCTCTACAATAAATCAAAAAATCAGCCAGGCGTAGTAGTGCACGCCTATAATTCTGGCTACTTGGAAGGTTGAGACGGAAGGATCGCCGGAGCCCAGCAGGCGAGACTGTGGTGGCCGGGAGCGGCCACTGCACTCCAGTCTGGGCGACTGAGTGAGACTCCAACTCAAAAAAAAAAAAACAAAAAAACACGTTTACCTACACTCTGAAGTTGTAATGAGAGTTCACTGAGTAGTCATACAAATAATTTAAGTGCATATTGGCACACCAAATATAACTTTACTATATCTTGAATTTTTAAGTTATTATCAATATTATTAAAATCTAAGTTTCAAATAAATCAGTTTACTTAATTTGAGAACAAAGAATAAACAGATTTCTTATTTGAACATATAACATCTAATTTTTACTGTTCTTGACAAGGTTTGTGGGACTAACACTCTGTGTAGTCTTTTGGGTACACATGCAATATTTTGTTGAGTCATAAAATTCAAAAGACTTATTGGTGAAAAGCTTGTTTTTAAAAGGAACACATTAGAAATCAATGTGCAATAAGAATTTGCATGATCTGGGAAAAATTATAATGAATCAACAAGTTCTTTTTAGGTGACCATATGTATTTAGCATTGAACCAATTACTCTGCACAATCCTGTTACCTTGACATTTAGTCTTACTTTGTGTTACGTCCTGACCTATATATGCACCTCTTATTTTTTCACCCATTTTAATGCTCTTTTAAAACTTTTTATTCAATCCTCTTTTAAACCTTGACTTTCCATTTTGTACTGTAAATACTCAGGATGTCTACATTTGATTTGGCATATAAGTCTTAATTTTGCAATTTACTTTCCTTGGAAAAGTATATATTAAGTTAATGGGTAATGGAATTAGATATCTGCCTTTATATATGAATTCTGCTTTATCTCATATTATGTGTGGGTCCTTAAGCTTACCTAATGTCTCTGAGTCTTTGTTTCTTCAAAAATGAAACGGGGACAAATACATAATCCATGGTATTACCATGATTATGTGATTTTTTTTGCTTGTTTTTTGTTTTTGTTTGTTTGATTTTTGAGTTGGAGTCTCACTCTGTCACTCAGACTGGAGTGCAGTGGCCGCTCCCAGCCACTGCAGCCTCAACCCGCTGGACTCTGGCTATCCTTCCACCTCAGCCTTCCAAGTAGCTGGAACTACAGGTGAGTGCTACCACGCCCGGCTAAGTTTTGATTTACTGTAGAGATGAAGTCTTGCCAAGTTGCCCAGGTGGGTCTCGAAACCGCGGGCTCAGGCAATCCACTTACCTTGGCCTCCCAAAGTGCTGGGATTACAGGCTGAACCACAGAGCCCAGCTATGATTATGTGATTATTGTATACTGATCATGTGGGGTTGTAATTAGATAGGTGGAGTCCCCTACTAATCTAAATACATCTTGATAATAGTAACATACAAGATCATTTAGCATCATTGCATGTGTTCCATCAGCAAGTTCCCATCCTTCTCTGATATCTACTTACCAGACATCTTCTACTACTTATATTTAGTGGTTCCCATGGATACCTCTGAGTTTAACCTTGTTATCTGCCTAGTCAGCAGTATAGTTTTGCTTAAATGGGATTTCACTTATCAAGATCCTGAATGCAGTGACTGTAAAATATTAGAAAATGAAGTGCTTTTGCTTCCCCTCCTCTTTTCTTTGACTAGTTCTGCTAGTAAGCACAGAAAGATGAGTGTTATATGTGAGGTGTAATTTATTTGGCAAATAGGAGTGATGTTGCAATATGTGTACTTAGGGTTGGGAGGCTTTAAAATACCTTGTTACCATTTCTGGGAAGAAGAGAAAGTCTATGGAGACCAATTAAAGCTTTCTGATGATTTGTGTAGGCTTAATACAATCAGTGAAGTAAATAGGGCACTGAGTCATAACTAAATGAATTCAGTTATAGAGAGGCATAGTGTTTAGAAGAGTGATATATGTGAAGGTCAAATATAGAAATTAATTCAAGTAAAGCTTTATACTTTGAGAGATGCATCATCTCTGATATTTTTATTTCTGACATGATTATTTAAAAGGTTATCTTTCTAACTTTGCACATTTTCATTCCAATTATGCTTGGGCAAATATGAACTCTAAAAACTTGGCAATTGGTTCCTTTGAATTTCTTGTCCTAGTGCCCATCAGTAACACATGTTATCATGTTATTTTCTCAGGAATTTATGCCTCATTTCAAAATTTATTTGCTTTTTGGGCTTTGATAGACTAAAATAATATGATGATGAGATTGGCTAGGCTCATTCCATAAGCTTTATTTCACGTACAAAATAAAATAAAATGTGTATTATATATGAGAAACATATTCCCAAGTCAAAAATAAATGTATTTTCTCAGATTGTGGTTTGGGAAGGGTTGTGCATATGCAGAAGTTCTTCTATAAACAAAGTCAGAAACAATCCTAGCACAGATAATATTTTTGTATTTTTATATTTTTGAATTTACATTTACATGATGTCAAACAGAATGTTTTGAATGTTACTCATTCACATTATTAAAACTGAGCAATGTATAGAGGACTCATTCAAAAGAAAGTAACCACAAAAATAAAAATAAATAAGGAGGAAAAAAGTGCATATTCTTAGAGGTCAAAGGAGAAAAAGCAGTCATATAAGCCTCATTTTACTTGCTTGCAAACCCTGTTACTTTTGTTATAATTATTTGTTCAAAAAGCTTTAAAGTTTAGAATTATATTGTTTAAGGGATTTTATCTCTCTATTAACTTGTCATATATATAAACATTTTTATATACACACATCTGTCTATATTCAGCTGTATATATTTTATATGCCATATGTATATTTGATATGTATCATTTTCATATGAATATACATATGTATATATAATATGTGTGTTTGTAGTATAGGCAAATATATGTGTTTATGTGTGTATGTAGGAGTGTGTGTAGCAAAATAAATTTACTAAATAACTCTTTTGATCTTCCATCCAATGTCAATTTACCAAAGTGTAATGTAAAACTTTTATTTATTATATCTGACATAATGGAAAAGAAATTTTATTTCAAACCATCTTCAGTTGACTTACCCACAGTTTATGCCAATGCTCCATGTGGCACAGCATTAGTCACCTATTTCAGAAACTTGCCCAACTTCCCATAGAACTAATAGTCACAGTTTTTTGAATAAGCATAGAATTGACTCTCCTTGTCTTAAAACTTGAAACTTACATTTGTGTTATCTGAGCTCCTATCTCAGGAAACCAACCCTTTGGCCCTATAGTGTCAAGGAACTAAAACTCACCAGATCACCACATCCAGATCATAAGATGCCAGATTCTTCCTATTTACCAACTCCTCTACCTTACCCTTCCCTAATTCCTGTTTACCAACTACTCTTCCTTACCTCTCCCTAGTTCCTATTTACCAGTTCATGTTCCTTATCTCTCCTTAACTCCTGTTCTCTCTATTCTTGACCCACTATATTAACCCCTGAATTTAGTTGTCCGGGAGATGGATTTGCAACAATATCCCCTTCTTGGTTGATATCACTGAAATAAATGCCTTCTTACATGGCAACACTCATCTTAATGATTGACTATCTGTGTAGAAAGCAATAAGACTCTGACCAAACACCTGACATTTTGGTAACATTCAAATTTCCAATATTTGAAAACTGACTAAAGATCAAATATGAGAAGGAAAGACCAACTGATGAAAAACTAAGAATTACCAGAACAATGAGTATTCCTTTAAAAATGAAAATAATAACTGTTCTACTTATTTGAAAGATACTTTTAATTCACTGGCTATATATTACATTAGGAGTTTATACATGTAAGACACATTTAATCTAAGTACCTGAGTAATTTATGGTCTAGTAAGATGGACACACACACACACACACACACACACACACACACACACACATACACCAAAAACTAAAGGTAATATTTTAATTTTTAGAAACAAGTGGTATACAAAAAAACCAAATGATACTAAAATAATGGGAGGATGTGATTTAAAATCAGGAGCCAATATTTGACAGAATGATCATGGAAGATATAAAAAATAATACTTAAGCTAAGATTTCATTGCAAAGTGGCCAGTTATGCAAAGATAGAAGGGAACAGCATTCCAGGATACTTCTTATGGGAATATAACTTGGAGGCATGGGCTCTTATTCTGTTACTTTACAAATGTTCATTTTTATCATTAAAGTCAATACTTGCTGGGTAACAATATTACTTGTGGTTTTGTTATACAAATCAGCTTCCATTTTTCATACTCCCTTTGGAAATGGAATATATTCAAAAGGAAAGCCTGATATTTCTTGCAAGTCTCACTGACACCTTAGGCATTGGGATTTTACTATTGTAAAATTTGGAGATTTTAAATTTACCTGTCTATAACTGTGATTTTGAATACAGTTTTGGAAACATTTAAGCTTAAAAATAAAACATGAACAAATTTAAAAAAGAATTTACACTTTTTTGTTGTTGTTGTTGTTATATAGAGTAATGATCAGACATGTATTAATATTGAATCCTAGGGAAGAAACCTCACTTCGTGGTCTCTATCTTTGCAATTTGTTGTACACTTTTTTCTTTTTTCTTTTGAGTAGGCATCTCACTCTGTTGCCCAGGCTAGAGTGCAGTGGCATGCTCACAGCCACTGCAGTCTTGACCTGCTGGGCTCAGGCAATCCTTCCGCCTCAGTCTTGTAAGTAACTGTAACCATAGGTGCACTCCACCACACCCAGCTCATTTTTTTATTTATTGTACAGACAAGGTCTTGCCATGTTGTCCAAGCTGGTCTCGAATCCCTGAATGCAGGCAATTCTCTTACCTCTGTCTCCCAAAGTGCTGGGATTACAGGTGTGAGCCACAATGCCTGGGCTGTAGTTTGTTGTACACTTTTACAAAAGGGCCTCATTTGAAAAACCCAATAATAAGTTACATTTAATTAATTGTAACTTACTATATGTCCCTGTGTACTGTTAAAGGTACTTCATTTTGTTTTTCACTTAATCTTTATACTGCTTTATGATCTGTAAGATTGTTACTATTTTTTTTTTTATGTGTAGGTCTGACTTTTGAAAACTTTTTTTTTTAAATTTTAAAAACGTGGAGTACAATTCAGGGTTAGATATACAAATGTACATTATGCAGGTACCCTTGTTGATGAGGTATGTCCCCCCTCCGCCGGTAGTTTCCCACTACTGCCAATCCCTTTCTTACAGTATCATCAGGTTGTTACTATTCTTATTAACTTTTTTTCAGACGAGGAAATTGAAGAACAGCTAAGTTAGGTTATGTTGTCACACCTGAAACCTTTATAATAAACAGAACATTGGTTCGTTTCTGTTTAGGTCTGCTGATTGAGAGTCTGAGGGATGTTTCAATGAGAAGAAGGAGAATGGAATAAAGTATTTTTATTTTCTTTAGGGCTTGTTATCTGTCAAGTGATGCTATAGTAGAGTTAGGTTGGAATTTGGTATCTTGTTGACACAAAGTCTGTTTTGTTAGTCTTGTGATCGCTATTTTAATGTTAATGCCAGTCAGTTGTGCCTTAAACTCCACAAGGAGGGGGAATAGAGATTTTCAGAGCTCCTTTTCAGTCATAGCCTAGAATTCAGTTTTTCAGGTTTTCTTTGGCCCAGAGATGGTCCATTCAGTCTGCTTAGAATTTCTGGCATACAAGCACTAGGTCTGAGCGGAAACTGAGCAAATCTCCAAATAACCAAATCACAGCTAGTTGGGTGGCTACTCTTTAAGGAGACATCATGACGATTTTTCTTAAAATAATATGACAAATGGAACGAACTTTATAAACACCAGTGCTCCAGTTGTATATTCAAAATGTGTGTTTTTTTAAAAACCTCTACTTTGATTAAGGAATTTGATGATTCAGTTGTTCACAAGTTCTTAAATATATTATTTCATTTTCTATGGGAAAAAAGCTTTCCTATAACTTCTCTTCATCTCATTCTTTGTAGGAGTGCTTTATTGTGATAACCAGACTCATTATCAAGTCATTGGAGGTGAGGGAGAGCCACAAGAACTGGTGAACAATCTTCACAGCCAAGATTTTCAGTTGCCTGATAACTTTCTGTTACCTGTTACCAGCATAATAAGGAGAAACTACTAAGTTACAAAAGGATGATTTGCATTTTATGTCTTTGTGTTTCCCAGACCCATTGGTTAAATAGGTGCAAATGAACAACAAATGGCCAAACACAAGGGAACAAGGCAGGAGGAAGAGTAGGAAAGGTCTTACAAAGCATGACCAGCTTTATAAAGTCCTGATTCCTTCACTTATCCAACATCATTCAGCATCTCAGTATAAGACACTGAGATAGAATTAGTTATGAATGTAGAGGTAACTTAGAAGCACTCTATGTTTTCAAAGAGCTTCAAACTACAAATGAAGATTAAATATACATGCAAAACCATATGATAATCAGACAGCATATATAAGTTCCATGAAAGAAGAAAAAAATACAAAGATCAGTAGCAAAAGAGGTGAGTTATCGCCAAAGATGGTGAGTTGAAGGAGAAGAGGAAAAAGAAATCAAGGGAAAATTAGTAAGCCATGCTTTCTGTTCTGAAAGGAGAAAAGGTTTTTAAAACAGAGCAGGCATGTTGAAAAATAAATCTTTGTGACTGATAGAAATTTGTGAGTTTGAGTCTGTAGTGTCTGAGATTGAAATATCATGTCACAAGAACAGAAACAATAACTTTTCTGTCAAGGTCTGTATCCTCTTGCCAGCTTCAAGGTCATCTCTTTCCCAAGCCAGTGGTAGAATGGTGAATTCAGCATGGAAAGAATCATGATCCAGCAAGTAAAATTAAATACATTAATGGTCAAGATAAATTAATTAAAGACACTAACGAAGAGATCAACCTTCATGTAGCAGAGTTTTATTATTTATTTCAAAATACAGCAAAAGTAATGAAAATTATTTGAGTTCAAAGATGCCGCTTTAAAAGCACAATGCTGCCACTGTTTTAAGAGCAAGTGATATTTTAAAA
Organism: Carlito syrichta; assembly: GCF_000164805.1. Lineage (NCBI taxonomy): Eukaryota > Metazoa > Chordata > Mammalia > Primates > Tarsiidae > Carlito > Carlito syrichta. Next base: position 485,319 of record NW_007246702.1, on the reverse strand, counting down.
ATAATTATTCCACATCTTCTGTAGAGTAATTGCTTTGCACATTAAAGAAAGAGATAAGCGCCTGAGTTTTATAATATAAAAAGTGCTATGCAGATGCATTAACTAATTCTCTCAAAGGATTTTTACTACACATTTGACATTGTGTGCTATAACTCAGAGTGTCATGGCACTGTGCTCTTACAGGAAAACTTGGATTGTTTCTTAACCTAGTTGGACAAAAGTAGGTAAAGAGTAATGATTTCATGTATTATGGTTCCTTTATATGCATAGTCTGTGATTACTATCTTTTTTCATTAAGAGAGATAGTTAATGTTTTAACATAAAATATCTTTATCTTGTTGTGATTATCCCAAGTGGCCATTGAAACTTATTTGCTCTGGAGAAAACGTGCTCCACAATCTGTAAAAGTCAGCCTGTTTGTTAATCATTTATTTATTTATTCTTTTATCGAAATAGATATTGTTGAGAGCTTATAATTTGCAAAACACTATACAGTACTTTTGCAGTTAGCTAACTGGGTACTTGCAGACATTTATGTTTCTAGGCCCTGCCTTGTTTATGCCAATTCATTTGTAAGTTGAAATTCCGCACATGGTAGATACACCCTATATACTTTTCTGATTTTATGTAGGAACCTTGACATCAATCTTCAGAAGAGAACCAGTGTACCTGTAAATTACTTAAACAATCTCTTTGCTATGAAAAATGTGTGTGGATTATCACTATCATCTGTTACCACCGTTTTAAAAAATTATCCTTACCCACTCTATTAAACTATTCAAAACACACTCTTCCACTTTTTGATGGTAGTAGTTTTAGTTGGGTTTATGATTCCCCAAATAGGACTACATTTCATACCTTTCCTTGATGCTATATAGAAGACTAATGGAATATGAGTTGAAACGTGGAAAACTTCAAAGTAATTTCCAACTTAAAGACAAACTTCTTGCCTAGACTAATACTTTCACCTTCTCAATACCTGAAAGACTCAGCTTTGATCATGTGACTCAGCTAAGATCATGCAGATAAGGACAATGCACCGGACAAGGCAGAGCAACATGAGAGAAGGAACATTGTTTTCCTGTGGAGCAAAGATGCCCTGGATGGACTGTTATAGGTGAGAGAAATGCACCTTCATCAATATTTAAAACTTACTATACTTGTTCCAGTAGCTTAGTCCTTAGCATAACAATTACTATGTTAAAAAGAAGTATCCCACTGCCTCTGTTCACCTTAGTGAGGAGATCCAATTTTGAGGACCCGGAAACGCCCTTTCTCTTTTTCCTCTACTTTTTAATTTCCCTCTCCCTTCTCCTCTACAGTTCAGGCATAATTTACATAACATAAAATTCATGTTTTAAAGTGTACAATTCAATTATTAGTAGTAAATTTAGAGTTGTGCAGCCATCACCAAAATTTGGTTCTAGAGCTTTTTTTATTACCTAACAAGATCATTTGCAGTCAATCAATTGCCAGTCTCATACCATCCCCTGCCCACCACAAATTATTTTGGTTGGCCTCTTCTGGGCATTTCATTTAAATAGATTTTTTTTTTAAGTTTATATCTGGTATCTCTCATTTAGAGTGAGTTTTTGATATTCATTCATGGGGCAGCATGTGTCAATTTTTTTTTTTAATCATTAATATTGTTGTATTTTAGGAATATGTTATTTTCTTTTTCCATTCAATAGTTGAGGAACCATAGATTATATTCAATTTCTGACCATTAGGAAAAATACTGATGTGGATATTTATTTATTTAAAAGTCATATGTAGACACATGTATTTCAGTGTTCACATGTAATTATAGATTGTGCTGAATCTATAAATCAACTTGTAGAGGACTGCCATCTTAACAATATGGACTCTTTCAAGTCATAAACTTAGACTTCATCTCCATTTATTTATATCTGCTTTCTCTGAACAATATTATTTTTGGTTTCATTATATAAGTCATACATGTCTTTTACGTTTATTAAATATTTAATTCACTTTGATGCTATTGTGAATTTAGTCCTATTTTGTTTTCAGATAGTTTCAGCTAATATTCATATATAAAAATAAAATGTATATTTTTGTATTTTAATCTTGTAACATATGAACTTGATTGACACAATAGTTTGTTCTTAGTCTGCTCAATTTGTTATAACAAAATATCTCAAACTGTGTGTCATAAATATCAGCTATTTATTTTCTCATTGGATTCTGGGAAGTATAATACGAAGGTGCCAACAGGGTTGGGATCTGGTGAGGGCTTTCAACCTAGGTTGTAGATAGTCACTTTCTTGATATATTCTCCTATGACATCTTTTTGTGTGCGTGAAAACCTTTCTTCTTATGAGAACACTAATTCTATCACAACCAGACCGATCTGGTGAGGGCTTTCAACTTGGGATGTAGATGGTCACTTTCTTGATGTATTCCCCTATGGCATCTTTTTGTGTGCATGAAAACCTTTCTTCTTAAGAGAACACTAATTCTATCACAACCAGACCTCACCTTTATGCCCTCCTTTAACCTTAATTGCTTCCTTAGAAGCCTCATCTCCAAATACAGCCACACCGAGAATTGATGCTTCAACACGGGAATTTTGGAAGAGATACAAACATTAGTCATAGCATTTTGCTAGGGTAGATATATGTGGGAGAGGGAGATTGTTCAGTTTTAGGGTAAACTAATGTTTGCCTTCTTAAGTAATTGCGCCACTGTTTTCCAATGTGGGTATGCCATTTTACATTTCCACCAGTAATATTTAAGCCTTCTAGTTTTTTTGTGTTCTTGCTACTTTTATAAAATGTGTAAAGTGGTGCCTACTTATGGTTTTAATTTCTATTTCCCTAATGGTTAATGGTGTTGAGTACCTATTCATTGATATTAGTACATTTTTTAATAAAGTCTTTGTTTAAATCATATGTATATTTTGTTATTTTGTTTTTTGACAATATGATTTAATTTTAAATATTCCTTATTTATGCTTGATAAAAGTTCTTTATCAGATATTTGTTTGTAATTTTTTTCTCCTAGCCTGTGGCTTGTTAAAAATTGTTTTGATGTTGTCTTTTAAGGTGCAAATTTAAAAATATTTATTGCAGTCCATTTTATATTTTGTTTTATTTTTCTGCAAAGGCTTGATTGGGGGCCGGGAGGCTCAGTCCTTCTTGGCCATCACCTTTATTTTTTTAATTTGAGGAGTAGCTTTGACATTGTGTCTAAGAACTCTTTAAATAATCCAAAGTCATTAATGTTTCATATTTTCTCCTAATAGATATATATATTTAACTCTTACCTTTAGGTCTATGAATTACTTTACATTAGTATTTAAGTGTGGCATGGGGCACTATTTTGACATGGTGAATATCCTATTTACCCAGCACTATTTATTGGAAATATTTCTCCTTATTATCCTTTAATCTATTGAATTACCTTGGCACCTTTGTTGACAGTTTATTGACCATATATATATATGCTTACTTCCTATCATTTTCCATTAATCTATATTCCTGTACTTAAGCCAATGCCATACTGTGGCTTTATGATAGATTTTGAAATCTAGAAGTTCAAGTTCTCTAACATTTTCGTCTTTCTACAAATTATTTTTTACTTTGATAAGTTCTTTCATTTTCATATAAACATTAGGATCAACTTACTAGTTGTTGTAAAACTGCTTATCGGGAAACTGGTAAAGATTGTGCTGAATCTATAAATCAACCTGTAGGGGACTGCCATCTTAATAAAATGGACTCTTTCAACTCATAAACTTAGACTGCATCTCCATTTATTTATATCTGCTTTCTCTGAACAATGCTATTTTGGGTTTTATTATACAAGCCATACATGTCTTTTAAGTTTATTAAAGATTTAATTCATTTTGATGCTATTGTGAATCTAGTCCTATTTTGTTTTCTGATAGTTCCAGCTAATATTAATATGTAAAAATAAAATTCAAATTTTTGGATTTCGGTCTTGTAATATAAGAACCTGATTGACACAATAGTTTGTTCTAAAAATTTTTTGGGATCCCTCTGGATTTTTTACAAGCAGAATCATGTTATGCAAATATCATCATTCCTTTTACATCTGAATGCCATTTTTCCCCCTTTTTCTGTTTGCACTGGATAGAACCTACAGGCAATGCTAAATATAATTTTGAGAGCAGAAAATATTCCCTATTTCTAATCAGGTGGAAAGCATGTAGCCATTCATCTTTAAATATGATGCTAACTTTATATTTTCCAAAGATACTCTTTTTCACGTTAAGAAAAATTTCTAATACTCTTAGTTTGTTGAGAGTTTTTAATTATAATTGATGTTGAACGTTGTGAAATGTTTTTCCTTGCTTATTGAGAAGACCACATGATTTTGAACTTTTATTTTGTTGAGATGATATATTACATTAATTGCTTTTCAAATGTTTAACCAACTTTGCACTCCTGGGATAAGTCCTGCATGGTTTTGGTATAATTTTTTTAATGTATTGCTTACTTTTGTTTCCCATTATTTTGTTGAGGATTTTCACATCTATATTCATGAGATATATTGACCTGTAATATTCTGTTCTTGTGATGTCTTTGTGTGTCTTTAGTGTCTTAATAATGATCTAAAAGTGATTTGAAAATTGAACCCTTCTATTATATTTTCTGAAAGACTCTGTGAAGTTAGCATTATGGCCTGGATATTTTTTGCAACAATATTTTAAATTACTAATTCAGCTATTTACTTGTTTTAGTTCTATTTAGGTTTCTTCTTTCTTGAGTCACGTTAACAATATGTGTCTTTCTGGAAATTTGTTTCATCTAATCTCCTAGCATAAAGTTGTTATAATTTTCTTATATTCCTTTTAAATGGTTTAGTTAGTAGAGATGTTCCTTTTACATGCCTGATTTTGGTAATATGTGACTTCTTTCAGCTTTTTGTTGGTCTAGCAAATGCTTTTGGAATTTTTAATCTTTCAAATAATTGACTGTTGGTTGTATTAATTTTTTCTCTATTGTTTCTTTTTTCCTATTTCATTGATTCTACTCTAAGTTGATTATTCCATTTCCTCTGCTTATTTTCTAGTTATTTATTCATTTAAAAATGTTTTAATTGGCACATATTATTTGTACCTATTTATAGGGTACAAAGTGATTTTGCAATGCATATAATGTGCAATAATTACATCAGGATTTTTAGCATATTCATCAACTCAAATGTTTACCTTTTCTTTGTGTTGGGAATATTTAATATCCTCCTTTTGGCATTTGAAACTATATAATGTATTCTACAGTGCTATAAAGCACTATAATATATTCCTTCTATCTGGTTGTAATCTTGTACCTTTAATAAACCCCTCTTTCTATTGCCTTCCTTCTTTTTGACTGTTCCTAGCCTTTGGTATCTTTTGTTCTATTTTTTACTTCTATAAAACTAACTTTTTTTTTAATAGCTTTCACATATGAGTGAGAACAATTTATACTTCTTTTCCTGATTTCTTAAGTTACCAATTTAGGTTGTTGATTTGAGATATTTTGTCTTATACAGATATTTACAGCTATAATATGGTTCTAAATACTATGTTAGCTGGTTGCTATAAATTTAAACATGTTTCTCTTTTCATTCAGGCTAAATTATTTTTCCTGATTTTTTTTTCTTGATTTTGGTAACATGTGCCTTCTTTCTTTGACTACTGGGTCATTTATCAGTGTGTGCTTAAATTTCTGAGCATTTATCAACGTATTAAATTTATTTTTCTTCTTCATTTTTTCTTTGTAAACTGAGGAAGTACTTTATGTGATTTCAACCATCTTTTTTTCATTGAGATGTTTTATTGTCTAGTATATTATTTGTGCTGGAGTATATTATAAGTGTTCATGATATAATGTGTGTCTGCTATTGTTGGAAAGTGTCCTGTTTACAGTTATATCAAATTTGTTAAGAAAGTTTTTCTGGTTTTCTCTGTCTTTTATGATTTATTGCCTATTTGTCATATCAGTAACTGAGAATTAGTATCAATAAAATTTATTATTGAATTGTCTACTATATCTTTGATTTTATTATCTATATTTGCTACATATATTTTAGGTCTTGGTTTTAGGAATATATGTATATATAATTATAACTTTTTGTGATGAATTGATCTTTTATCATTATACTATCTTTCTTTGTATCTGGTAGCCTCTTTTTTAAAAGTTTGCTTTGTCTGAAGTAGTTGTCTTAGTCTGCTTAACCTGCCATAACCAAATACTGTAAACTGGGTGGCTCAAACAACAGAAATTTATTTCTCACAGTTTTGGAGACCAGAAGCCCAAGATCAAGAAATCAGCAGGGTTGCAGTCTGGTAAGGGATCTCACCTTGGATTGCAAATGCCTACCTTTTCACATTATCCTCACATGATCTTCCTTTGCTTTATAAAGATAAAGAGACAGGGAAGAAGAGAAAGAGGGAGAGATAGAGAGAGGGAAGGAGGGAGAGAGAAGGAGAAGGAGAAGGAGATGACTCTTGATGTCTGTTCTTTCTCTGATGTCTCTTATAAGGGCATTAATCCTATTATGAGGACCTTGTCTCGTGACCTCATCTAAATTCAATTTCATTCCAAAGTCCCGGTCTTCAAATATCATCACATTTGAGATGACAGCTTCAACATATGAATTTTTCAGAGAGCACAATTCAATCCATGACATTAGTATAGCCACACTAACTCTCTTATAGTTACTGTTAGGTGCATTTTATTCTTATGCTAGCAACCTGTTTGTGTATTTGCACTAAAAGCATGTTGTTTGCAGACAACATATGTTTAGGTTTTTCCTTAAATCAGTTTCACAGTCTCTACCTTATAATATGGGTGCATAAACCATTTACATCTAATGTAATATTTTACATAATTAGATTTTTGCCTGAATTGTGCTATTTATTTCTATGCCTCATATTATTTATCCCTGTTTTTCTTTTACTGCTGTCTTTCTGCTAAACACATCATTTCTGATGTACTGCTTTAATTACTTTATAAGTTTTAGTACTTTGTGAGTTTTTTTTTTTACTGGTTATGCAAGGAATTACAATATGTACCTTAATTTATAACAATCTACTTCAAGATAATACTAACTTTGTTAATACTAACTTCCAGTAAATATAGAACTTTGCTTTACTAGTTTCATTTTATTCTACTCGCATCTGTGCTATTACTGTTTTTATATATTATAAGTTCAACAATGCAGTTTTGTAATTGTTGTTTATGCAGTTGTCTTTTAAATTATGTAAGTTAAGGAAAAAGAAAATTACTTGGTAGGCTGAGGCGGAAGGATCACCAGAGCCCAGCAGGTCGAGGCTGCGGTGGCTGGGAACAGCTACTGCACTCCAGTCTGGGTGACAGAGTGAGACTCCAACTCAAAAAAAAAAAAAAAAAAAAAAAGAAAAGAAAAGAAAGCATATATGATGTGCTATCTTCATATTTACCCATAAGTATCTTTTTTTACTGCTTTTAATTCTTTCAATGAATTTAAGTTACTGTCTGGTTTTATTCCCTTCAGACTAAAGAATTTCCTTTAATGTTTAATAGAGTTTAAATGTGCTAGCAACAGATTATTTCAGTTTTTTTTTTAAATCCAGTAATGTGATTTACCTTCAATTTGGAAGGACAGTTTTGCTAGGTATGGAATTCTTGACTGTTTTTTTTTTTGGTTTGTTTCAGCAGTGTCATTTCACTACCTTATGGACTCCATTTATTTCACATAAGACATTAACTGTTAATTTGTTGCTTCATTGTTACTGATTAGTTATATTTCCCTTGTATCCTTAAAGATTTTTTTGTGTGTGTATTTCTTATCAATTTTTACTATGATGTTCCTAGGTATGGCTATCTTTGGGTTTATCTTAGTGTCATTGAGCTTCTTGAATATTTGAATTTAATGTTTATTTCCCCATATTTTGGATATTTTCAGTCATAATTTCTTCATATTTTCATCCTATTGTCTATTTCCTCTTTTCTTAGACTCTCATTACATGCATGCTTGTATGCCTCACACTTGGTTTTTTACCTTTTTTCAGATTGGACAATTTTTATTAATCTGTTTTTAATTTGGCTCATTCTTTTTTCTGCCACTTCTAACCTGCTATTGAGTTCATAAATGAATGTTTTAAGCTATATAATTTTGAACTCCAGAATTTTCATTGTTTTTTAATATAAAATATATATTTATTAAAAGTCTTTTTTTGTGTGTCATATAGTCATATTTACCTTTAATTTTAGAAATGTAAGTAACATTAGCTATACTAGCAGTTTTGAAGACTTAAGTTTAGCATCTGTTTTTCTCAGTTTTTATTGATTGCCTTTTTCTTACCTGTATTTATTGATACCTGGAAATATTTAAATAATATTATGTTAGCACATCTGGATTATTATCCCTTTTTTTTTGAGTTGGAGGCTCACTCTTTCACCCAGACTGGAGTGCAGTGGCCACTCCTGGCCGCCGCAGCCTCAACCTGCTGGGCTCTGGCGATCTTTCTGCCTCAGCCTTCCATGTAGCTAGAACTACAGGCGTGCGCTACCACGCCTGGCTAATTTTTTGATTTATTGTAGAGATGAGGTCTCACCAAGTTGCCCAGGCAGGTCTCGAACCCGTGGGCTTGGGCAATTCACTCACCTCAGCCTTCCAAAGCACGGGATTACAGGGTGAGTCATGGAGCCCGGCTATTATTCCTTTTTTATTGCTGTTATTGTGTGTGTTAATTGTTTTGCTGTCTTCTCTGGATAACCTTTATCTCCTGCATTATTTTGTGCTTGGTTCTGCAGCTTTATTTTTATACTTTTTTATATAACTTTTTAAAATTGGCACACAATAATCATATATATTTATAGGATACATAGTGATGTTGCAATACATATAATGTACATTGATTAGATCAGGGAGATTAGCATATCCATCACCTCAAATTTTCATTATTTCTTTGTATTGATAGCATTTGATTTTTTTTATATTTGAAACTACATAGCATATCATTGTTAACTATTATCTCACAGTGCTATGGACTTATTTCTTCAGTCTAGCTTTAATTTTGTATCTTTAACAAATGTCTCCCTATCTTCATTCACTGCTACCCTTCTAGCCTCTAATACTCACTATTTTACTTTTTACTTCTATAAGATCAACCTTTTTTTTAAAGTTCCACATATGAGTGAAAACATACAATTTTAGCATCCTGTTATAGCTTATTTTATTTAACATACTGTCCTCCATTTCCTTCCATATTACTTTGAATGACAAAATTTCATTTTTTGTTATGGCTGAATAGTATTTCATTCTGTACATATATGACATTGCTTTATCCATTCATTTGTTATTGGATACCTAGGTAGATTTCATATTTTGGTATTGTGAATAGTACTGCAATAAACATGAGGATGCAAGTTTGTCCTTCATATACTAATTTCTTTTCCTTTGCATAAATGTCAATTAGTGGGATTGCTGGATTATAGAGTAGTACTGCTTATAGTTTTTTGAAGAATTTCCAGACTGTTGTCCATTGTAGCTGTATTAGTTTACATTCCCACCAACAGTTTATGAGTCCCCCTTTCTCCACATTCTGACCAGCATTTGATATTTTTTGTCTTTTTGATAATAGTTCTTCTAACTGGGTTGAGATGATACATTTTTGTGGTTTTGGTTTGCATATCCTTTATGACCAATGTTGTTGAATATTATTCATATACCTATTGGTTGTTTCTATGCCTTATTTTAAGAAATATCTTTTCAGAATATTCATTCATTTTAAAATCAGATTTGTGTGTGTGAGTGTGTATTTTGAAATGCTTGAGTTTCTGGCATATTCTGGATGTTAATCTTCTATGGAATAAATAATATGCATAAATTTTCTTCCATTCTGTCAGTTGTCTCCACTCTGTTGATTGTTTTATTTGCTGAGCAGAAGCTTTTCAGTTTGATGTAATCCCATTTGTTTATTTTTTATTTTGTTGCCTGTAGCTGTAACTAAAACCTGAGGTTTTATTTATAAAAGTATTTTCTCAGACCAATGACTGAAGTATTTTTCCTATGTTTTCTTCTAACAGTTTTACAGTTTCAGGTCTTCAATCCATTTTGTGTTGATTTTTGTATAGGATAAAAGTTGGAAGTATAAGTATATTTTTCTACATATAAATTTCCAGTTTTCCCAGTTCCATTTATTGAAGACACTGTTCTTTTCTTAATGTATATATTCTTGGCACCTTTGTCAAAAATCTTTTAGCTGTAGACACATGAATTAATTTATGGATCATCTCTTTTTTTTCACTGGTCTATTTTTCTGTTTTTTGCCAATACCATGTTGTTTGGGTTACTACAGCTTTGTATTATAGTATATTTTGATTTTGAAGTCTTGTAGTGTGATAGCTCCAGCTTTGTTATTTTTACTCAGAATTGCTTTGGATATTCAGGATCTTTTGTGGTTCTACCCAAGTATTAGCAATTTTTCTCTATTCCTGTGAAAAATGTCACTGGTATTTTAATATGGATTGCATTGAATCTGTAGATTGCTTTGGGTAGTATGGTCATTTTAGCAATATTAATTCTTCCTATCCAAGTGTATGAGATGTTTTCCATTTATTTATATCCTCTTGAATATCTTTCATCAGTATTTTGTAGTTTGCTTTGTAGAGGTCTTTCACTTCCTTGGTTAAATTTATTCCTAGATATTTTATTTGCCTTTCATAGCTATTGGAAAGGAAACTTCCTTCTTGATTCATTCTTCAGTGAGTTCATTGTTGTGTATAGAAATGCTACTGGCTTTTATATATTTATTTTGTATCCTGCAACATGTCTAAATTCATCGATCAGATCTAAGAGTTCTTTTGGCAGATTCTTTAGGTTTTTCTGTATATAAGATTATGTTGTCTGCAAACAGGAACAATTTTGCCTTCCACCTTTCCAATTTAGTTGTCCTCTATTTCTATTTCTCTGATATTTCTGTTCTGTTTTGGTTTTAACTTGCTTTTCTTTTCTTTTAAACTTTATTTTATTATAAAGATGTGGTGTACAAGTCAAGTTTGGTACATAAGTGATCTATGTGCAGGTGAAGTTTGGGCCTCCAACTGACTCTCACTTCTCCTGGTTTAGGATCTGGTACCCATTATGTTGTTACATTTCTCCCCTTCGTCCCTCCCTTGGCAATGTCCTACAACTGCCAATTCCTTCCTTGTGCTATTGTAATGTTCAGGTGCCACCTATGAGTGAGAACATGTGGTTTTTGGTTCTTTGTTTCTGTGATAGATCGCTAAGATAGATCATAAGAGTGATTTCTAATTCCATCCAAATTGCTGAGAAGGGTATCAAGAAAGTGGAATATGTGTAGGTAACAGCCGGTAGTTTAGTTAGTCTGGAATGTTATCTATTTTAAGGACCAAATAAGATTGGCACAGTGAATTGAAATGAACCAGTAATAGGTTTTGAATATCAAACTAAGGTTTCTGAATTTAATATATTAGGTAATAGCAAAGAGAGGAAGATTTTGAGTGATGGAATGAGATGACTTATACATGTGTTTCAGGAAAAAGAAAATAGCTTCCACAATGTAAGTGACAGATTATCGGTCAAAAAACTGAAATAAGTGAAACCAGTAGGGAGTCTTGAAATAGTCCAGATGGAAGATAATAAAGTCTCAGAATAGGCTAATTGTAGGAAGATTGGGTAAAAGCGAGCTTCTATGCTGCAGGAAGACTTACAAAGCTTGACAACTTATTATATTTCTGGGACCAGCAGGTAGTGAGTGGATGGGATAGAGCAAACTACCCTAAGTAGAGTCTTTATTTAAAGTTTGATGATGATGAAATTATTTGTACAACAGTAGAGCTTAGGGGAACATGTAATACATGGGGATATTTTTGAACTTAGCAAAAAAAAAATCCATAGAAGAGATAGAGAGAGAGAAAGAGGGAGGAAGGGAAAGAGGAAGGGAGGGAGGGGAAGGCAAGCAGAAATAGCCAGACAGAGACACAGAGAGATTGCGATTATGGCTCTGTGGTTTAGAAAATAGTTAAAAAGGAGAAATTTGGTAGACATTGAACTATCGAGCTAATAAAACATCATATTTGTTAATGCTGAAGAGTAACAATGAGGAAATTTATGTGGAGTGGTTATAATTATCTCAATAATAGTTGAGGCAGTAGGGAATTGAGGAAGTACAATGGAGAGTGGGAATGGTTTGGAAATGCTGCTGGGGAGAGTAAATTAGAGATGACTAAATATATTTCTGAGTCATAGCAAGAATCACCCTGAGACTTCATAGAAATAATCAGTAATAGATTTTGTAAGTCTAGTTTCATGTTATTCTCCAGCAATATTAGGACTCTGTCAATATAGCAAAGGTCTCAATTTTAGGTATGAATATTATTTTATCTGTTTTCATGTTTAGGCATTATTTTCTGAACTTTCCTATAATTTTAAGAAAACTTTTGAGGGAATAAGGCTTTAGAAATAAAAATTTATCTTGGAATGGGTACTGTTTCTGCTCTCTCCTTATATCAGTTAAGTCCATATGTTAATAATATCTTAGGAGATTTGATAAAGTTTCTGTAAAAGAGTAATAAGAATGAGAAAAAGTGAATGATTTGAAATCTTGCAGTAATGCTACATTTTTCCCCTCGGGAATTTTTCAGAGTGTTTTTGTTCAGCATGAACACCGATCTTTTCTTTTCTTTTTTTAAAAAATATGTTTCTAAGGAGATTTAAGAGGCGTCATTTATCCTATGGTATTTATAGAGTATATTATTTACTTTTTAGTCTGGAGCACTCGTCTTCATCATCTAAAGTGGTAAAGTGGAAAGTACATCAGATTTGGAGTCTAAAGCATTAGCTTTGTTCCTGCTTATGACTCTTAAGTAATTTTTCTGAGTAAATATTTCTGAGCTGTAAAATAAGGTTAAAAAATACCTAAGTTACTTCACAGGTTCATTGTGAGTTTCAATAGATGTTGGATTAAAAAGTCTATGTAAACTCTTAAGTGATGGTTTTTGTTTTTTGTGTGTTTTGTTTATTTTATTTTATTTTTTTTAAGTTGGAGTCTCACTCCATCGCCCAGACTGGAGTGCAGTGGCCGCTCCCGGCCACCGCAGCCTCGACCTGCTGGGCTCCGGCGATCCTTCTGCCTCGGGCTTCCAAGTAGCCGGAATTACAGGCGCTACCACGCCTACTAAATTTTTTTATTTTATTGTAGAGATGAGGTCTCGCCTGCCCAGGCGGGTCTCAAACCCGCGGGCTCAGGCAATCCACTCACCTCAGCCTCCCAAAGGCGCAGGATTACAGGCTGAGCCACCGAGCCCGGCTGGTTTTTGTTTTTAAATACTGTAATCATCAGCATGCAGGCCCATGCTAGCCTGCAACTGAAACTTCTGTGTCTTCTAGAAAGATTTTATCAGTTTAAATAAATAAGCACTAGGGGAATCTTTTGAAGATGAAAATTTGTTGTCTGAATTAATATTTAAAAAAACTTTAAAGTGGTCAATGAAAAGCTAATAAAATTTTAAAGGTTTCAGGTTATTTTTCAATAGATAAACACTTTTGAATAGTTAATTTAATTCATTGAGCCTGAATTAGTGCATATGCATTGATGCATGTTTAATTAGTATTGTATTCAATAAAATACAGTATTTTCTTCTTATAATTAGAATGTACTGTAATAGAATGAACTATAAATAAATCTTAGGAGATGAATATATATAATATATATATAATATATGTCTCCTAATATGTGCAGTATATATATGATCTGCTTATCCTTAATATGAGCCATACAAAACAAGGATAAATAGGTACAAAGAAGAAATAGATATTTACCTTCCGAAACTCACTCTGTTGGCTGTGTAATAAAAGTGATTTATTCAATTTACATGAGATATATCCATATCAGTTTCTTGATTATTAATTTAAGAATGCTACATGTAAACATGGAACTAAGTCCTGGAAGTATGAAGATCTCCATCTGTAATCATTCCTGCCCTGGGGAGATTTTATTTAGATGAAATAATATGTGTACATTTTGGTAGTCCAAGATGGTAGTGGCGTGTGCTTGTGCCAAAATAGCTTGAAGAAGAACTTTATTCTGCTCATGTAAGCAAGATCTTTTTAAACTTCTGATATGATTATCCTGGATAAATTATCATAGTAAAATCTGTGACACCTGTAACACCCACATAGTCATATTCCTTTTGTTAATGTGAAAGGTGGCATCACTGAGTTGGAAGTAATTTTTTCCATGAATGCATTGTTTACAGATACTTTATCTATGAATACAACTGAAATTGTACATTTATTCCTAAAGATTATAAGTGTTTGTCAGTTGTTTGAAAACAAGCTATGTAAAATGATTATTGATGTATAATCCTGAAACCTAACACACACCTATACAGACAATGAACATAAACATATATAGTAAAGCTACTGCCTAGAATTTGCTATGTTAAGCATTGTCGATTGTGATATTATAAAAGCCAAACATATTCTAGATACTTTTTCCTTCCTGCCTACAATTCAATATGGTAGCAGTCACTACATCATCATCATCATCATCATCATCATCAGTAATCAGCAATAATTAAAGTTTATTATGTTTCAGGTCTTATTCTATATTCATCATATATATTAACTCATTTAATCCCAGCAATTCTAGGAAGTGGTATTATAATTATCCAAATTTTACACAAAAATCTTAAAACACACAGAGGTAAAGTGCAAAAACAATATGTTGTTAAATATAGGAGATAATTTGAACTTGGCAGTCTGGCTCATAACAATATGCTATTAATGACTTTCCATAGATTTAAAATCTGTTTTTAGTTCATGGCATTTACAATTTTGATCCATGTTGTTTATGTCAAATGAAAAAGTAGTATAAGATTCTGTTGTGATAACTGGCTATAAGTGATTGAGGTTAGGCTATTGTGTCTTTGAACTGGATAACCTATGACAACTAAGTATTTTTGATGGACCACTCACATTGAGTTTCTCACCAAAATATTTATAAGAATCTGGTTTCGAAATATAAATTAGCTATCAAAAAGTCATACGAGAGAAATTTAATTTAAACTTTTCCTTTCAGTTTCTGTCAGTAAATTTGACTATTGGACATAAGGCCATTGTTGATCTATTTTGGAATCTTCAACTTAAGAAAGTAGGTTAAATTATCTTAATATTATTTTGCATTTAGCAACAGTACAGAATATTTTCACCTTACAAGTACAGAGTAATTATCAGTTATACATACAAAAACCTATTTTGAATGTCATTCGTTTTTTTTAAGTTGGAGTCTCACTCCGTTGCCCAGACTGGAGTGCAGTGGCCGCTCCCGACCACCGCAGCCTCGCCTGCTGGGCTCCGGCGATCCTTCCTCCTCAGCCTTCCGAGTAGCCAGAATTACAGGCATGCGCTACCACACCCAGCTGATTTTTTGATTTATTGTAGACATGAGATCTCGCTGCCCAGGCGGGTCTCGAACCCGCGGGCTCAGGCAATCCACTCACCTCAGCCTCCCAAAGGGATTACGGGCTGAGCCACCGAGCCCGGCTTGAATGTCATTCTGTAAAAAAGGGATAATAAACTTGAAGCGTATGAATATGAGCTGAAAGGTTCAAATGAAAAGGAGTAATACTAAGCATTCAGTTTGACAAAGGCATATTTTGATTTCCTCTGCTTGCTTTGTGGTTTCAGTAATACTAAAGTCATTCAATTTTTCAAGTTAACTTAGATTTTCAGCAGTGTGTCCTTGTAGACAAATTATTTTTATCATTATGGTAATTTCTTCATATACCAAAAAGCCCAAAAGTATACTTTTGTTTATGTTACTGCTAATATGTAAGAGATAAACTGCAGTCATTTTTATTCCTGAGATCTTATATTATTAAATCTTAGAATGCTTGCATATTCTAATTTTTTCTTTAATTTACAAGCTTTTCCTATTTATCTTGCATTTAAATGGGTAATTTTCAATTTCATTATACTTAAGAAGTAATTGTCTAATAGGATTCTGCCATCACAAAATCTTAGAGCTAGAAGATCCTCATAGATTAATCTAGCTTAAATCACTAATTTTACACTTGAGGAAAATGAAGTCTGAGAAAACAAGTGAGTCCTTGCCGATCAAGGAGAAAATTAGAGGAATAACCAGGAACTATAGTGGGGATCTTTAGACTTTCACCCTTAAGTAAGTGTTGTTTAAATTGGAAACAAGGAAATAGTGTTTTAATTTATACTGAGAGATAGCAACACAACAGGGTTTAAGGCACAGGGTTTAGTAAGAATGCTGTGTTAAAACATTCAGAACCATCACTTGGTAACTTTTTATAAACTTGATAAAATTTTTCAGCCTTGAATTTCTCATCTGTGAATTGGAAATAATATTTCTTACCTCAGAAGTCTGTTGTGAGAATCACATGGACTATTAACGTCTGGCACAAAATAATTCTTGTGCTAGCCTGCACTATTTTAAGATTGTTGCTATTTTTCTTTTTTAATTCAGTTTATATTTATTGGAGACACTTGAAAAATACAAACAAATCAGAAATAATGCAAACAATATAATGTAAATACCTAAAACTGTTAACTATATACGTCTTTTTTTTTCTTTTTTTATAATCAATATTTTTTATTATGATATTGTGGGATACAGTTAAGGGTTAGGTATACAAATATGCTTCATTCAGGCACCCTTGTTGATACTACTGTTAATCCCATCTCCCTTCCCCCCCCCCAGTTTCTCACCACTGTCAGTCATTTTCTTACAGTATTATGTTGGATGTTCAAGGTCCACTATATGAGTGAGAACATGTGATACTCAGATTTATGTTTCTGTAAGAGATCACTCAGTATTATAGACTCTAATTCCATCCAAGTTGCTGCAAAATTCATGATTTTGTTCATTTTTATGGCTGTGTAGTATTCCATCGTGTATATGTACCACATTTTTTTAATCCAGTTCTCTTTTGACGGACAGCATGGTTGCTTCCAGGTTCTTGCTATTGTGAACAATGCTGTGATAAACATACGTGTGTAGGTATCTTTTTTATAGCTTGATTTGAGTTCTTCGGGGTATATTCCCAGTAGGGGGATTGCAGGGTCTTATGGGAGGTCAATATTTAGAGCTTTTAGGAGTCGCTATACTGTTTTCCACAGAGGTTGCACTAGTTTACACTCCCACCAACAGTGTAGAAGTGTTCCCTTTTTACCACACCCTCTCCAGCAACTGTTATTTTTTGAGTTACTGGTAATTCCCATTCTGACTGGAGTTAGGTGGTATCTCAGTGTGGTTTTGATTTGCATCTCCTTGATAATTAGTGAGGTTGAACAATTCATGTGTCTGTTGGCTTCCTTTGAGAAGTGTCAGTTCATATCTTTTGCCCACTTTATAATGGGGCTGTTTGTTTTTTTCCTTTCAGCATGTTTGAGTTCCTTGTAGATCCAAGATGTTAAGCCTTTGTTGGACCTGGAGTTGGCAAATACTTTTCCCCAGTCTGTAGGCTGTCTCCCTGCTCTCTTGATGGTTTCCTTGGCCTTGCAGAAGCTTGTCAGTTTAATGAGGTCCCACTTGTCTATCTTATCTCTTATGGCCTGTGGGTTTCGGGTTTCATTCAGGAATTGGATGCCAGTTCCAATTTCCATGAGGGTATGTCCTTCATTTTCTAAGGTTCTAATGGTTTGAGGTTTTACATTTAGGTCTCTGATCCATTTAGAGTTAATTTTTGTGTATGGGGATAAATAGGGGTCCTGTTTCAATCTTCTGCATGTGGTCAGCCAGTTTTCCCAGCACCATTCACTGAATAGGTTCTCCTCTCCCCAGTGGTAGGTGGTGGAGACTTTGTCAAAGATGAGTTGGTTGAGAAATTGAGGTTTTGCTTCTGGAATCTCAATTCTATTCCATTGGTCTATATGCCTGTTCCTATATCAATACCAAGCTGTTTTGATTATTGTAGCTTTATAGTAAAGTTTGAAGTCTGGCAATGTGATACCACCTGCTTTGTTTTTTTTGCTGAGGATTGTTCTGGCTCTTCTTGGTTGTTTGTGTTTCCATATGAATTCCTGTGTTGTTTTTTCTAGGTCTGAGAAGAATGTTGCTGGTAGTTTGATGGGTATTGCATTAAATCTCTAGATTGCCTTAGGTAAGATAGACATCTTCACAATGTTGATTCTACCAGTCCATGAGCATGGGATATTTTTCCACTTGTTTGTGTCATCTTTGATTTCTTTGAGCAGTCTTTTGTAGTTTTCATTTTAAAGGTCTTTCACATATCAGGTTAGGAAGATGCCAAGGTATTTCATTTTTTTGGTGGCTATTATGAATGGAATTGTGGTTTTTATTTGGGTTTCTGTTTGTTTATTATTGGTGTAAAGAAATGCAATTGTCTTTTGCACATTTATTTTATATCTGAGACTTTGCCAAAGTCCTTTATCAGTGTAAGGTAGTTTTTGACAGATTCTCTAGGGTTTTCAAGGTACACGATCTAGTCATCTGCAAAGAGAGATAACTTGACTTAACTATATACTTCTATTTTCTTGTTTTAAACTTTCATTTTATTTGCATTTTGTTTTTGTATTTTCATTTTAACATTTTTGTTTACATAAATATGCTTTGCAATCTTATTTTTGGCAACAGGGAAGTTTATATAGCCTCAATTCTACTTGCCACAAAATACTTAAAGCAGTGTATAAGTTATAAAAATAATATTTTAATGCATAGATGAGCTTTCGAGAAAATCATAATTCAATTATTCAGTCCATCTCAAGGATAAAATCACATGACAAATGAAGATAGTACATTAGTGTTTTAGACGTCATTTTGCCTGAGGATATCTATGGACATCTACTATGATGAGGACTTGAGTAATCTAGAGATTTTTTTTGAAATTGTGGTAAGAAGATATAACACAAGATCTGTCCTCTTAAAATTTTTTTCTACTTTTTAAATCATATTATGTTTGAAATTCTCTTTATATTTATTAAGTATATTATTTAATTAAGAAAAACAAAGCCATGGTTTATGGAGAAAAAAAAATCTAAGGAAAACAAGACAATGTAATTTGTTTGTGAGAATTACCTTACATGAGAAATTCCAATAAAACTGAATATCCTAAGTGAATGTGCACACTATATATAATTTATAGTGAAATTGTTCCAGTGACAGAAATGTTTTTTGCTTTTAAAAATCATTGTATGGTATAATATTGTTATTTCTAAGCTTTTAATGGGCCTGTGCTGCTGGAGTCCAGCTCCAGGAGAGAGTCAGGGCCTGAATGGGGAGAATCAGGAACGGCAAAGAAGAACAACAGGAGTCAACTGCTTGGGTAGAGTTCAGGACTCTGCCAATTTTTATTCAATTCTTGCATGCTTATATAGTTTTTTTACTGACCCCTGTACCCACAAAAATGCAACGCACATTACACATTAAATGTTTACATCATATTTTTTCCTTTAGTTTATGGGGAAGTTGACCTTTACAACTTTCTTTTGGTTCCTTCCTGCTACCGGTGGTGTTATTTATGTAACAAAACACCAGCTGCCAAGAATTTAACAGCCACAACCTGTGACCTCTAGGCCAACTTAATCTTCTCCCTTCGCTATTCTATTTCTTTTCCTTTACTAATCTATTTTTTTAATACACTTTTAGCAGCAATATATTGACTTGTTTTCTCTTTTTATAACCACCCTTATCTTACCCACTACAAATCATAATACTCTATATTAATTAATTTTACTATTAATTTAAAAATTTAACTTTCTTAATTCTAATGGCCTTATCTATATTACTTGCTATTTTCTTATCACCAATTTTACATTTTATATTTCTAAACAAAACATAAGTCTAAATCTACACTTATATATGAAATTAATCTTACTTCTAATCCTAAATGTATTTAATTTTAAACCTACATTAAGTGTGTATAATTTTAAGTTTACCTTAAAACTTAATTATTTCCTATTCCTTCTATTACTTATATTTAACTAATACCTACATCTATAATAAACATTTATCCTTTAATTATAACTGTTATTTATTGAATTCTAATCCTTACTTTAATTTTAACCCTATTTCTAATTGTTTCTTAAATTAAAAGGCATGTCTGTGGCTTGTTTTTCCCAAAAACACCTGTTTTTGGAGATACTCTGTCTCAGTTTCTCACTTCCTCATCAATCACAACTGTCAATGTTGTTACTTATAAAGGGTATGAGGAAGTACTTGTGTTTCCTTTTTAGCGAAAGGTCACAAAATTTCATGGGAAAGGGGGTAGTAAAACATTCCCTTGTCCCTTCAGAGGGGAAATTTTTGCTGTTGAGCCCTTTTTACTTTTCTATACATAGGTTTAGTGCTAATTCCACATCCTTGCACATTGTAGCTAATTGTTTTGTTTATCAAGGGAAGTGTTTTCCAAGCCTCAGCACGCATTCCTTTGAGGCCAAAAGGAGCCCTTCAGTAGGATCCGTGGGGCTCCGCCTCCATCATGGCCGCTTCCCGCTGGGGCTCTGCTCCCGGTCAGCGTTTTTCCCATTTTCAGGTAACCTCCATTTTGCCTCTAGAGGTTGCGGCTTCCGGCACTGTGCCATGTTTGGGTCCATGGTGGGTTAAGGATCTGTTCTCAATTTGTATATGCTTGACTGCACAATGGGCTAGAATCAAGAGTAAACTATTTTTTTTTAAGGTAACCGAACAACACAGAGGTTAAAGAGAAGAAAATGAATTTTGTCTCAGCCTTGACTTCAGGTGAAGTTTAAAAATACTATCTTCTGAGAATTCACTGTTAGGATAAGACTCTCATGTGAAAGCAAAGACTCAGTCCATGCTATTTGGATGGTGCAGAGACAATAAGCTAAGATGACACTTAAAATGGATTCAGAGTTAGTAGTGTTTTCAAGTATTTTACAAAAGCATATGTAAAGTCTTGCTGGAATATTTTATCTTTAAGCCAGGTTTTTAATGATTCCTCCAAATAATATAAATTCAATTACATGACACAATTACAAAATACACAAGAAGACAAGGGACTATGGGCAAGAGACAGCAGACAAAAATGAAAGGAACAATATAAAATTTTAAAAACTCTCAAAAACAATCAGCTAGAATGAGGGAAAGAAAAATAGAAACACAGCACAGAAAATAAATAGAACTTCTGAAAATAAGAAATATAATAAGGGAAAAACTCATTGGAAAATTAGCAGAATAAGCACATGTTAAGAGAGATATGAAGACATTTTGCAGAATCAGTCATGGAAAGGCAAACATATATTAAAAATTAGCGATCAAAAGACATGAGAGATTATCAATGATCTAAAGAAATTTGGTGTATGCATAGAATGGGCAGCATTTAAAGAGGCAGTAGATGTTGGCATCCAGTAGCTGGGAGAATGAAGGAAGCTGAGGATCCTATTTAGTAGTAGACTTCAATGTACATTCCTCTGTTTTTTTACTGAAATCTCTGTTTTCACCTACTTGTTCCAGTGGTGCACTGTTAAATGTTTAAAAATCCCTGCTCTCAATAAAAACAAAAATGAAAATGTATGTGTTTCTGTTACATCTGTATGTGTGTCAGAAATTTATAATATAAAAGATGACTGACATATGAATTACAAATAATAATAAAATTTTTATTACTTTAATCTATACTCCCTATAGTCAATTAGTTCTCACAGAATGTTTTCATTGATTTTTACCACCCTCTTATATCTATACCCAACCTATATATATGTGTAACTCAGTCGTAATTTGTCAAATGATAATGCATTTCAGCTTATCAAACCTTTATACAATAAAATTATTGTAGTTTCACCTGGTGTGTTTTCTACTATTAAACTATTTATTACTCTTTAAAAATTATACTTATTAAACTGAAATTTCTTTCACCTTCACCAGTAGATACAGCACATTTTTAGGTTTGTCTGCATTAGTCACATTTTCTCTCATTTCTTTCTTAAATGTAAACTAACAACAAGACAATACATCAAGCTCAGATTTTTAGTGTATGCTAATTTACATAAGTGTATAAATGTTCTTGCCATGAAGGCAGCATTAAGAAAAGATGTGTAGCTGGACTGGGTGGCTCAGCCTGTAATGCCACACCTTTGGGAGGTTGAGGTGAGTGGATTGCCTGAGCCCGCGGGTTCAAGACCTGCCTGGGCAGGCGAGACCTCATCTCTACAATAAATCAAAATATTAGCCAGGCATGGTGGCGCGCATCTATAATTCTGGCTACTCAGAAGACTGAAGCGGAAGGATCACCAGAGCCCAGCAGGTCGAGGCGGCAGTTGCCGGGAGCGGCCACTGCACTCCAGTCTGGGTGACAGAGTGAGACCACAACTCAAAAAAAAGAAAAGAAAAGAAAAGAAAAGATGTGCAGTAGCATATCATGATGTAGTATTGATAAATTATTATATAGGATTTCACCATCTAGATACTGATAAGATATGCCTAAGAGAAACAGTAATAGTAAAATATTTAGGAACATTGAGAGTTTTTATTTTATCATCTTTATCCTTAATATAATTTATTCAATTGAAAGTTTATATAATTTAATTTCTAATAATGGCTATGTTTAATAATTGTAAATTCTAAAGGCATAAAAAATGTTTCTTCTGAGCCAATAGGAGCAAGTGTGTGGTTCCTTCTGGTGCCCACGATATTGAGCATATCACATTTATTTTCCCCAGATAGCATTCTCCTATAAGGATAGCAAGGAAAAGGATTCAGTAGGGAAGGATTTAGAAAGACACTGAAAATCCCCCACTGCTCTGTTTATAAACTTTCAGCAAATATTTATGCTTTCTTCTGTGCTTACACCCATAACTTCCATGGGGCTAATTCCTCCAGGCTGTAGGGTTCTCTGAGAACAAATTGAATCTCTTATTATTGTTCTTTCCTTTGAACACATTTATTATGAGATTGATTCTATTCTACTAAGTTGGTTGCTGCTATTCTAGTCTCCAAATCATTTGAAATATTTGATTCTCTTTTAAGCAGGTTTTCTTCCACTTTTTCTTTGTGTGCTAGAATTTTATTTAGTCTATGCCATTAATTGTGGGGTGAGAGGTGGCCATTGGAGAATTAAATACATTTTGATATTAGTCCTTCAATGTTTAATCAGAAATATCATTTGATGCTTCTTAAAAGTTTTATCCACAATCCCAAAACTCAACAAATAAAATTAGTACTGAAGAAAATATATTAATACAAAATGAAGAATAGTTAATATTTCATAATGCCTTTGTATGTGTTGATCCATATTAAGTTAAACAATGGAAATAATAATGTGTTGTCTTTAAAGTATACTTTATCAACTCATTAAAAAAAATTGTATCTCTTAGATGTGCTAAGAAAAATATCAGTCTTATACCCTCAGATATACAAAATATATAGGTGTCAGAATCTGAAAATCTTGATGAAATCTAATCTCTTGGGATGTTTATAAATAGTACTGTGGTGTCAGGTGTTTTATCTTAGTATTTACACCACATATGATCATTTCAAATCTTCTCAGTACAACTGTCATCTTATATATTGCTGTAAATCATTCCTATTGAACTATTTCAAAATGTTTCATGTGTAACATCCTTAGATATTCAATTATGTACTGGGATTTGCAGAAAGGTGTCAAAAATGAAGGGGAAAGAGGTGAAAAATGGAATTGTATATAGCATGCTTTCTACTGTCAGACACAATTTCTTCTCCTTAGATAGCCATAAAACCTGTTACGGGTTTGTAAAAATATATTAAAAAGATGATGAATAGAAAAAATATAAGCCTGGTAGTGTGTATTTGGAAAAATACATTCTAGTCATGTATAAAAATTAGATTTTTTTGCATTTTAACACTTGAATATTAGATCATCAAGATAACTAGAGCAAATATTTTTAAATATTTCTGATTTTTTTCCTGTTCTCTTTTTATAAGAACATAGAGCATAAATAAAAGTGTAGGTTTTATTCACAATAGCACAATGAAAGTAATTATAACATTCTTCACTTCAGTATTTCTTAAATTTAAGTGTAATGTTTGTTGGAATTCATTTGAGAAGTAATGTTAGAATAATTTCTGAGTGTAAATGATTATAACACTATGATAAAATACTTTTTCATTGGTGTTGGAAACATTTCCAAACTTGTAATATTGTCCAAGTTCACACTACAAAATCTTGGGTCTAGACAGCTGTCATTTTGCAGAATAGGATAAAAGGCAATCACTTTTGAATAGTATTTAGCCATTTTCCACTGCTCTGTTTATGTATGTTTTGAGTAAACAGAACATTTTTAAAATGGCTACCCTGATGTTTGCATGGTTCATTTTTTTATCCTTATGCTTCATCACATCTTTGTGTGTATTCTATGTTATACTATAATGAGTTAGAGTTTCTAGAATCATCATTTTCTGCTTCAATTATGTTTTTCCTTTTTTACTTGTAAAGGGACTTGCAGCTTCCTCTGCAAGAACAATTCTCCTCTTTTTTTCTGCTCCAGTAAAATCTTTTCACTCTTTAATAATTGCTCAAGTGTCCTGTATATACACATGCTTTCCTTAACCTGATGTGTTGTCCTAGGGTTTCCTCTCTTTGGTTCTTCCATAGCACCCTATACTTAATAATGCTGGAAACATTTTCTTATATTATAATCCATAATTTTGGGTTTCAGCTCACTAAAGTCTAAACTTCTTTAGAGCATGAAGTGTGTCTTCTTTTTACTCTTAACAAAATGTAGATATTTATAAAATTAATAGGCTGTCTCCTCTAATGAGGCATTTTATTCTGATAGGACTAATCATTGATAGAAGAGTGAGGTAGTTAGAAAATACATTATAGAGGCTGGAAAAATTAGTCAAATACTATATGTTTTCTAATTTAGACTATTTTTAACTATAGTGCAATTGGAGTCAGCGTCCATGTGGGCTTAATCAATGTACTCTGTGCACTGAAATTCCAAACTGAGATGTTTCAAAGTTCCTATCTGAAGGATTTATCATATTCCAGAAAAGAATTATTTTCCTCTTTTACATAGTGAGTAATAATAAAAAAAAGCAAGAAAAGATCTTTCTCTTTTTATGTTATTTCATATTTATCTGTCTTCCTGAAGCAAAGAATTTTGTAATGTTCATGAAAACTTCCACAATTGTAAATATTTGATAGTCTTTAGAAGTTAAGGTAATCAAAATAATACCTCAGATAACAAAGAAATAGTCCAAAAAGTATGGAACTTAGATAAAAATCAATATACCACCAGTAGGAAGAGTAGAAAGCAGATTCAGGGTTGGACTGATTGGTGGTTAAACCTTAATTTAGAATGTGTTATAATGCAAAGACCTAGAGTTTAGTGCTGATTTCCTGAGTTCTGGAATCATTTGTCATTAGACAGGAGTTGGGGGAAACACTTGTTATTTCACCTATAAATAAGAGGTTAGACTATACTCTATAACATATTTTTCTGATGAGAAATTCTGTGATTGTGATAGAGAAGTGCCCTTTGTACTTAAATTTTTTTGTTGTTGTTTGTTTTGTTTTTTTCCGAGTTTTGCTGAAATTGCCAAGCCTTTTTACACTGAAATGTTTATTTTAAGTAGAGTTTTTATTTGATTTGAACAATAGTTTAAAAAATATTTTCTTAATCTTAAGCAACTTTACTGTGATATCTGCTTTTACCCATTTCCAACTTTGTATGAAAAAATAGAGTGAACAGATTTTTAGTATATTGTCAAAGGTGGTGTCAGAAAAATCTGGAATCTAAATTAAGATATGTGGATTTTATCTCGCTGCAAGAGAATGTTAATAAAAGAACACTTTTCTAAATGAATGTTTTAATAGCTTTTTAAAGATATTGGATATGCTTGATTTTGTGTTCAATTTTTTTCTCCAGCTCAAGAAAACCTTTTGTGTTACTCCAATCCTTCACAAGTAATATATCTTGACATTTAAAAGGCTGAAGACTTCCAGTTTTTAATGATCATTAGAAATAATGAATGCTTTGTTCTGTCTAAAACTTATTTTCTTGATGTTGAGAATTTCAAATACTTTCTATGTGTTCACTGGTTGAAAGGTCATTTAAGTTTGAAGACTTTGCATTATAAAATCTAAACATGACCTTAAAATTTTTCCTTTTAACATCCTTGCTAGTACAATTAGTTGTTATTGAAATTAGACAATTATCACATATAACTAGAAGACACTTTCTCTAGCTTTAATCTTCTAAATAAATAATTATTTAAAAAAGGGAACCAGTTTACCTATTTATTTGACCCTTGAAAAAGTTTTTAATTTTGTGTTTTGCATCCTTTTTTAACCTTTTATTCCCTTAGGAATTCAAAGATTATGATTGCAAAGTATACACTGAAAATAATTGACACACCTACTAAGTAGATTTGGTTAATTAATAGTTTTCAAAATGTTTCTCCTTTATGGCATGGTAAAATGATTTTAGAATTCCAGTTTATTTTCCCCCGGTATCTATAACAAAGTAAAATCATGTATTTTCAAAATAATCAGAAAAGAATATTAAAATACAACGGTATAAACAGTAACTGATAAAACAGATAACTGAATACCATATGTTCTCATTCACAAGTGGGCCCTTAGCAATAATCCCATGAACACAGGGCAGTTGCTGATCGCTGCTAGGGGAGGGTAGGGGGGAAGGAAGATGGGGGCCATGTGACAATACAAAGGGTACCAGATCCCCTTCAAGGGGAAGGAGAACCAGTTGGAAGCCCAAACTTCATCTGCATGCAGCCTACTTATATAGTTAATCCTCACTTGCACCCCACATATCTATAATTTAAAAAAGAAAAACGGTAACTGAGAAGGGCACCTGAATTGATGAGAAAGATAAAACATCAAGTCCCCTACATAAACTGAGACACTTAAAACATTGCCTTTTGGTAATTTTACAAACAGTTTTACAAACAGCTGAAATCTGGAAAAATAGACTGCCTATAAAAGAGCAAGTGGTGTAAGTTAGAACTCCTGGGAGATACAGCAAAAGAAAAAATGCCCCCAAAACTGAGTGAGGGAGTTTGAGACGGAGTTACCTAATTTTGTTTTAGATAGCAACAAATTTTTGTTAAACTACATATAATGAATTTCCAAATCCTGTTTTATATGTCTATACCTTCTGTCTCTCCTCTGTTTTCATTATTCTTAAGCCAACCATTAGTTATGATATGATAGAGAACAAATATGAACAAACGGTTTTGTGAACCAAAAAAAAAAAAAAAAATCACTCAGTTATCCATGATAAAGCCTGTCTTATTTACAAGTTTGATGTTTTGAAAAGATTGAATAATGATTTTTGGGTAGTTACATTTTCAAAGGACCAGAATATCCATAGGGTAAACATTTAGGCATAACAACTATGTTTACTAAAAAGTTGAAAACTTAACAGTTTATTCTAAACCTAGCTAAAGGTTCTCTAAATACATAGAGATTATCCAAATATTAGTCAAGGCCAAGTCAACTGAATTCTACTGACTTATTTATCTGATTCTGGACGACTTAGCATTGTCATTACATGAATTCACCAAAAAGATAATCAGTTTCACAAGAGAAAAAATTTGGTCATGTTTATCTTGTCTTTCTACTTTTATGACCGTGTACGGCAATATAAAAGGACAGAAGAGTCTTAGATGTTATTTATTCTCTACAAATTTTTTAATTTGCACTTTAAATGTTTTCCAAGGTATAACAGAATTGTGGCAGAGCCAAACACTGTAACTTTATTGTTCCTAGGGCACTCTTAAAACTCCCAGAGGGGCTGGACTTGGTGGCTCAAGCCTTTAATCCCAGCACTTTGGGAGGCTGAGGTGAGAGGATTGCCTGAGCCTATGGATTTGAGAACAGCCTGGGCAACTTGGTGTGACCTCATCTCCACAATAAAATGAAAAATTATCCGAGTGTGGTAGCACTCACCTGTAGTTCCGGCTACTTGGAAGGCTGAGGGGGAAGGATCACCTGAGCCCAGCAGATCGACACTGGTGGTCGTGAGCATGCCACTGCACTCCAGCCTGGAGACTCCAACTCAAAAACAAAAACAAAAACAAAAAACAAGCAAAAAACTCCTAGGGATGTATCTACCACAAAGTACTTCATTTGCTTAATACTCCAGGATATTGGCACATGTGCCCTTTTACACTTGAAAAATTCATGCTTTATTCAAGTGTAACAAAGAAGTCTCTTTATGATGCTGCAAAAATATAAAAGAAAGCATAGAAATACACAATTCAGGAAGAAATACTGGATGACAAATTACTAACACCCATTAACATTTTAAATATTTGCTTGGAAAAGCACTAATTTGTGAAGATATGGACACAGGAAATGAAGATAGTCAAAGCAGTGCTTGAGGTACATGTATTAATGCATTTGTAATAAGATAAAAATAAACTAAGTGGCAAGGAAAATGTCTTAGAGAACAGTTAAAACAAACAAACAAAAAAACTAATAAACTTTAAATCACATGTGTTCCTTGGAGGGAGAGAGAGAGAGAGAGAGAAAGAGAGAGACTGAGAGATTAAAATTGATTCACTGAGTCAGACAGAAGTGTTGGCAGCTGCAACAAAGACGCTTTCCCCTAACTGCATTGCCACATCTTCTTAGTTCTGACCCATAGCCACTGTGTCAAGAGCTGCCAAGAATGCCAAGTGTGTGGTGATTTTGTGATGTAGAGCCACAGGGATCTGGATGAGAATACTTAATTGTTTTGAATTACTATGTTTGGTTGGTATTTGAGCCAAAGTTTCCAGACATAAAAAGAAACAGTGGTAAAAATCCTCAGGCACAAACATACTTTGTATTTATTGCCTGAAAATAAGCAGGACATTTGAGTGAACCCACTTTGAGGTTGACTTCAGGCTTTTGTTATCTAATTACGATGGCTAAAGGAAGAGCTGGGTCGTTATTGTGTATCCCTGAGACTAAAGATATGTTCTCAGTTGCCCTCAGACACTTGAAAATTAGTAACTTGGGTATATTTACTGTATATTCACTGCTGAAGTTTTATTTCTTTATTATTTATTTATAAGGCTTTAGTATAGAAATACTTCTGCTTGTTATTTCCCATGAGTTTCTTAGAGAAAATTTTAGCTTGAAAAGAGAAACAAACTCTTTTGAGTTTCTGTTTTGGTTCAGTTTTTATTGGGGAAAGGGTCCTTTTTGCTGAAAGATTTGGGGTTTGTGGGTTTATTTTGTGTTGTTCTTCTTTTAATTGAGCTATAGGATACAATGACACTTTAAAAAAAATTTTGTACAGTTTTACTATGTACCTTTAGACGAGAAACTACATTAAAATGTTGAAAATAATTTCACTTATAAAATATCCTTGCAAAAATATAATATTTTAAACTAATTTTACTAAAGAACATTTCAAAACCTTCAACACAAATCACATTTTGAAATATATTTTCAATCATTGCAAATTATCTTTGATATTTCAGTGGTTTCAAGTTCATCATGTTGCTACCAATTCGTCTTTAGAAAATAATTTTCTTTACTAAACAACAGTTTATTGCATCTGATCTGTCATATAAACATCAATTTATAAATATTAATTTGCATAAGAACTTCATGAGTGTATCATATCAGAGCAGTTGATAAACACCTGTTTTCTGGGAAAAAAATGAAATGATTAGAATGACTTGGTTATTGGAGGATGATGTTAAAATCTGGTGTCTGAGGAATTATAAATGGGATGGGATGTATGTCTTGCATAGCTCTTTTATCATATACTATGCAAGTAGCTGATTGTACAATGTTTGCTCATGTTAAGGACTATTTAAAATTAGCTTATACTGATTTTGACTGTTAGAATCCTGGAGTTTGTGAATTTGCCTAATCCTGCTTCATTGAAGATTATTAATCACCAGCTGCCATCACACAGTGGCAGGGTTTCAAGGCAGGACTCTGAGGACTCCTCTGTTCATTCCTCTGTTTCAAGGTGACATAGTATCAAAGGCTTTTTAGCTTCTCTAAAAAATAATGTAACTGCCTGTAAAATCTGTATGTTATCACCAAGTTTAAAGTCAAAAGATGTTCAGAAAAAGAGATCCTCATATTTTATCGAGACCAACTAAGTAGTCATACTATTTGTTAAGAATCACATGGATTCAGGGGGGAAAAAATGCAGTCTCTTTACTCAGAATCCTTTTCTCCCTCTACCTATCCATCAGTGAGTGATATATTTCACAGGGTCACATGGTGGTAGGCGAGAGTGTGGGAAAGAGAAAGACTTTGGCATTTGAAAACTGTAAATTATTCTGTTGTACATGCTAGTGGTTTTTATTTCATCAGACTTCAGCATACCATGAAATGGTGACATGTCAAATGTTATATTATTAGTTGATAATGCAACTCTATAAAGTGTGTAAGCTCAACTTCCAGGGTCCCCTGTCAACCCTGACAGACCCAAGACAGGTGCAAATTTGACTTCACAAGTCACAATTGAACAAATCAAGTCTGAATATCGCCTGACTGTGCTTAAGTTTTCACTTATTTTGCTATCTGTTTCCTTATCACATCTTGAATTTTTTGTTTCTTTTTTTTTAGAGTACAGATAATTTGCAAAAAAAATAGAAGGCTGAAGCATAAAACTTTTTGTAATTTCTCAATTGCCAAATGTATTTTCTGAAAAAGTCTCCTAAAAATAATAAACCAAATATTTTAAAATTATTATAAAAATTAAATAATTAGTCAAATTTGAGATATATTTAAATTAAAACATGAATTCTCAAATTCATATTATTTAATATTAACATAAATGTGAAATTGTCACATTTATTTTTTTCTCATATAATGTTTTTGAATAACTGGACTTCAAAATGTTTGAATGAACACAGAAGAGAAAAATATCTAAAAAAATGGCTAAAGAGATAGTTTTTATTTTATATTTGTTATTTTTTAGTAGTGTTTTAAATTCATGTTCATCTAAGAATCATGCTGTGACTATGTTAACAAATTTAGTCATGTAAATAAAAGGCATGATGGGAAGAAGTTATAAGCAGTTTGCAGAATAAATTAAATAAAGATATGAGTTGTTAGCTCAAAATAGAGCAACATTTATTTTTACTCTTCTTTTTTTGAGTTGGAGTCTCACTCTGTCGCCCAGACTGGAGTGCAGTGGCCGCTCCCGGAGACCGCAGCCTCGACCTGCTGGGCTCCGGCAATCCTTCTGCCTCAGCCTTCCAAGAAGCTGGAACTACAGGCATGCGCTACCACGCCCAGCTAATTTTTTATTTATTGTAGAGATGAGGTCTCCCCAAGTTGCCCAGGTGGGTCTCGAACCCGCGGGCTCAGGCAATCCATTCACCTCAGCCTCCCAAAGGTGCGGGATTACAGGCTGAGCCACTAAACCCGGCTTATTTTTACTCTTAATTAAAAACAATTCTTGGTCTTATTTTCACTTAATGTCTTTCATTAAATAGTTGAAGTTATGCTGTGAATATTTTCAAACGATTACAAAGAATCACACAACTTATAGCTGAGGACCTTTTGTAGAGATAACGTTTAAAAATATGAATTTCTAACATGAAGTTTAATTCAGTTGGATTTTTAAAGTCTGGATTGGTCTATTTTTGCTATATTTGGAAATTCCTTCACATCTCGCCTGTGTTCCATTCTTTTCTACCTCTAGAACTTGAATTAGATATATCATTTGACTTATTTGACTGCACATCTCTTAACCTTTCTTTCATATTTTCCATCTCTTTGTCTTGTAGTATACTATCTTACAATATTATAGTAGCTTTGTATCATCTGCTATTCAACCCATCCATTGAGTTTTCAATTTCAAACCTTGTGTTTTTCATTTGTATCAGTTTTGATTTCATTAATATGTATGTATATATTTATGTTTAATCACATTGTCAAAACTTTTCTTTCTTAAAATATAAATATGTTTTTCTGTTGCTCATACTTTTAATTCCTGCAATTCTTAGAGCATTCTTTCTGTCTTTTGTTTCAGATGGCTTTCACTCAGTATCTTATTTCCATTCGTGTTTGGTGATTTTTTTAAATGTTAGTTGGTTAATTAGAAAAAAAAAATCTGTGGAAATTCCTTGACACTTGAGATGAAGATACAATTCTCCAGAAAATCTTTACTTTATTTTTGTCAGATATCTGAAAGCTCTAATGAAATTTGACTTTTTAAAACTGCACTCTTGCATTCATATTTCTTTTGGAACCCAGAGAGGAGAGAGAACCTAAACTATTTTATACCCATGTGCATTCTGGCTTTCACACTTGTTTTGAATTTTCAGAAAGGATTTTATTTTTCTCTCCTTTGAAGAATAGTGTGTTTCTAGTTTAACCATGCACTGAGGAAGCAACTTTTTGAGGTCCCAGAATTAAGGGTCCACAGAAATTAATACTCAAATTCAATGACTCAACAAATGTCTTCTAGGCAGACACCAACTTTATGGCTTCATATACCTCTGTGACTCTTACCATTAGTCCAGAGACTTAGTCTCCCTTACTTTCTTGCCAGTATATGTAGGCATATATTCAAGATTTGAGAAACAGATGTTTTATCCAGTATTAATATATGTACATTTTACTAGGGCAATCAATTTAGACATTTAGTCTGCCAGAATGCAATAAAAGAAAATCCAAGTAGATTACTTTAGTGACTAAGAAAAAACAAAGTAGAAAAATCAAAGATATTGAACTCCCATAGACCTTTAAAACCCTGATCATTTAACTTATTTTTTCATTCTTCGAAGGGAAGTCAGCACTGGCAGCTAGATGGCTTCCAGCCGAGACACCAGCTTTTATTCTAACATTAGTAGAAAGAATTGCTTAATGATGCCAGTTCAGACTTTTTTCCTTCTTAAGATATGTTACAATTATTTGTCATGAACAAGAGTCCATGTTTTCAAAAGATAAGAATATCTGGTAATATTATCATACTAATTCTAGCTAATGCGGGGGATATACGTTTTTAGAAACATACATATAAGTGAGCAATTTAGGAAACTCAATAGTCATTTGGAACAAATTTATTTGAAACAAATTTTAGATAGTATATTGAAAATCTCAACTTTTATTTTATTTATGAATTTTTGACATTATTAGTTTGCATAATATTTTGTGTAATACCACTTTAAGATTCATTTGCAGTTTGATTTCCTACTTATTTTTACCTTGTTAAAAATTTATAGAATAAGCCAGGCTCGGTGGCTCAGCCTGTAATCCCGCACCTATGGGAGGCTGAGGTGAGTGGATTGCCTGAGCCCACAGGTTCGAGACCCGCCTGGGCAGCG
>NW_007246702.1:451215-451516 GCF_000164805.1 Carlito syrichta | reverse complement strand
TTGATGCTGGGGTGGCCCTGAGTGTGCCACTGCACTCCAGCCTGGGCGACAGGATGAGACTCCAACTCAAAAAAAAAAAAAAAAAAAAAAAAAAAAATATATATATATATATATATATATATATATATATGTAGAGGGCTTGTTTAAAATAAATCTTTAAAATATAAAGTCTGAGACTTTTGCTGCTGTGCTCACATTTCAGTTATTCCCACGCTAAGTCAGAATAGAAGAGTCAGAGACCAATGTCTGAAATAAGGAGACATAGATTTGATTACCATCTTTTTTTTTTTTTTTGAGTTGG
>NW_007246702.1:448441-451062 GCF_000164805.1 Carlito syrichta | reverse complement strand
CTCACCTCAGCTTCCCAAAGGCGCGGGATTACAGGCTGAGCCACTGAGCCCGGCTTGATTATCATCTTTAAAATATATTTGCCACGTGACCGTGGGCTTGCTGTATATCAACACCTCAGTTCTATCATTTATAAATTGACTAATACTAGTACTTACATAGAAGGATTAATATATACAACACACTTTACATTAGGTAAATGTTAGCAATTCTTCTAACATCTTTGATGTTTTAACTGAATCCTTAATGAACCATGAGAATCTTCTTGGTGATAATTAAATTCATGAGTACTAGGTAAAATAATAATTGTACAGTCCTCATAAATAGGAAAGTAAGAGTAAAGGAGAATAAAAATGATTGAAATATACAATGCATTGATAAGCAGGTGAGAACTGTCAATAAATGAAAAGATTAATGAAATTTAGAATCTGTATGAAAGAGATATTTTTTACTCATAAACCATGTCTTTGGACTGAAGGAAGTGTAATATTTTTTCTCTGAAACATCCAACATCCTGAAGAAATAAAAAATTCTCAGTATTCAAGTTTTTTTTTGTTTCATTTGTTCAGTTTTAATAAATAAAAATTTTGCTGCAAAAGAATTTTCTAATTTTCAAAAATATCATTAAATATTAGTGTCATTATAATCAAATTTTGCACTCATATTTGATGCCTATGCATAATTTATTGCATCTTTCCTGTCCAGCTTTTACAGTTCCAGTAATAGTGTTTGATGATTATATTTCCTTTTTTAAAAAAATAGATGTGGGATACAAGTCAGGATTAGGTACATAAGTGCTCTACGTACAGGTGAAATTTAGTCCTCCCACTGGTCCTCACTTCCCCTAAGATCAGTTACCCTTAGTGATGTAATGCACCCCTCTCCCCGGCCCTGTCCATGGCCAGTCATCCCCTGGCAGTGTACTGCTGCTGCTGATCCATCTTGCAGTATTGTGATAAATGTTCAGGAACCATTCATGAATGAGAATGTGTGGTTTTCAGATCTTTGTTTCTGTGATAGATCACTGAGTGTGATAGATTCTAAATCCATCAAAGTTGCTGCAAAGTTCATAATTGTGACCTTCTTTATGGCTGCATAATACTCCATTTATATATACCACATTTTTTGTATCTAGTCCATTTTCTATAATAGGCAGCATGATTGTTTCTGTGTTTTTGCTATTGTGAATAGTGCTAACAAACATGCAATGAAGGTAACTTTTTTATAGAGTGATTTGAGTTTCTCTGGGTATATTCTCAGAAGGGGGATTGCTGGGTCATATGGAAGGTCAATTTCTAGTTCTTTTAAAAATTGCCACACTATTTTTCATAGAGGTTGAACTAATTTACACTCCAACCAACAGTGTAGAAGCACTGCCTTTTCTCTGCATCCCCACCAGCATCTGTTGTTTTTTCATTTATTAATGATGACCTTTCTTACTAGGGGTACATGGTAACTCAATATGGTTTTGATTTTCATTTCTCTGATTATTAGTGAGGCTATTTTTTCATGTGTCTGTTGACTGTTCAAATGTCTTCTTTTGAGAAGTGTCTGTTCATGTCTTTTACCCTCATCTTACTAGTGTGTGTTTGTTTGTTTTTGGCTCATTTGAGTTCTTTGTAGATCCTGGATATTAGGCCTTTGTCAGATATACAGTTAGCAAATATTTCTTCTCATTCTGTGGGTTGTCTTCCCACTCTCTTGATGGTTTCTTTTGCTTTTCAAAAACTTTTCAGTTTTATGAGGTCCCACTTGTCTATCTCATTTTTTATGGGATACACTTTTGGGATTATGATCAAGAATTGGTTACCTACTCCTATGTTCCAAAGGCTATCTCCTGCATTTTCTTCTAAGACTCATATAGTATGAGGTTTTATGTTTAGGTCTTTGATAAATTTAGCGTTGATTTTTGTTTATGGTGATAGGTAGGAGTCCTGTTTCATTCTTCTGTATGCAGTCAGTCAGTTTTCCCAACACCCTTTGCTGAATAGGGTCTCCTCTCCCCAGTGGTTGTGGTTGATGGTTTTGTCAAAGATGAGTTGGTTGAGAAATCGACATTTTGCTTCTGGCATCTCTATTCTGTTCCATTGGTCTATATGTCTGTTCTTGTACCCATACTAGACTATTTTGATTATTGTAACCTTATAATAAAGTTTAAAGTATGGAAGTATGATACCTCCTGCTTTGTTTCTTTTGCTGAGGATTGTTTTGGCTATTTGTGGTCCTCTCTGTTTCTGTATGAATTTCTGTGTTGCCATTTCCAGGTCTGAGAAGAGTGATGGTAGGTAGTTTGATGGGTTGCAATGGGTCTGTAGATTGCCTTGGGTAGGATGGACATCTTAACAATGTTGATTCTTCCAATCCATGAGCATGGAATATTTTTTCCATTTGTTTGTGTCTTCTTGGATTTCTTTGAGTTTTGTAGGGGTTTTTTTGTTTTCGTTTTTGTTTTTTTGAGTTGGAGTCTCACTCTGTCACCCAGACTGGAGTGCAGTGGCCGCTCCCGGCCACCGCAGCCTCAACTTGCTGGGCTCCAGTGATCCTTCCGCCTCAGCCTTCCAAGTAGCAGGAACTACAGGCACGTGCTACCACACCCGGCTCATTTTTTATTTATTGTAAAGAT
>NW_007246702.1:422163-448168 GCF_000164805.1 Carlito syrichta | reverse complement strand
CAGTCATTTTCTTTTAGTATTACATTGGATGTTCAAGGTCCATTATATGAGTGAGAACATACTCGGATCTTTGTTTCTGTGAGAGGTCACTCAGTATTATAGACTCTAGTTCCATCCAGGTTGCTGCGAAATTCATGATTTTGTTCTTTTTTATGGCTGCGTAGTATTCCATCGTGTATATGTACCACATTTTTTTAATCCAGTCCTCTTTTGATGGGCAGCATGGTTGTTTCCAGGTTCTTGCTATTGTGAACAACGCTGCGATAAACATATGTGTGCAGGTATCTTTTTTATAGAGTGATTTGAGTTTTTATTTTACATTTATTTTATTTATATTATTTATATTTATTTATTTTATATTTTATAGAGTGATTTGAGTGCTTTTTATTTGATTCTCAGTCTGTTTATTGTTGGTGTATAAAAATTTAACTGTCTTTTACACATTGATTCTGTACCTTGAGACTTTGCCAAAGTCATTTATCAGTGCAAGAAGATTTTTGACAGATTCTCTTGGGTTTTCAAGGTATGGGATCCTATCATCTGCAATTTGTAATGAAATTCTTCATAATTTTAAGGAATCAATTTTAGAATGTGTCAATCATTGGTGCTTACTGAAGAGATTTTATTTATATTTTATTTCCTTTCCAAAATAGTATATATATAATAAGGATAGAATTGATATTACTTTTCAAAAATTATATATAATTGTATCTTATTCATTATATCTTACATATAGATCTAATATGTACCTAAGATAGACCTAATATATGTAAATATGTACATTCTATTTTGTATGTTTTAGATTTGCAGTAGTTAGTATAAAAACAAATACATATTAATTGAAGGATTTAATATTTCTGTATTTCCATTTAAGGTATTATGATTAATTGCTTTTTCACAGAATATTGAAAGAGTATTTATGAAAATACCATAAACCACAGACTCATAGAGATCTACTTTCAAGTCCTGTTCTACCACATGTAACCTAAGAGATTTTAAATGATCAGTTTTGTATCTGTGAAGCTCTTTTTCTCCTACACAAAGCGGAGATAATCACATAGAGTTGTGACAACAGCTACCACATAAAGATTTTTCCAATGAAATCATATATGTAAAGCAACTGGAACAGTGTCTGATAATTAAATAACCGTTATAATAAGTTCATAGGTGTCTGACACTTCATTTTCAAAATACTTGTGTGTATGAATAGGTATATAAAGTCGAGGCCTTCCTGAATCCTGTGGTTTCTAACACTAATACTACAGCTGGCATGCTATATAAAGCACCCTTAGACACAGACGATTCTGTAAGTATTTGACAATGGCATATGAAATATACGATACACATATTTTAAGCTCATAATATGTCTAATATTAAATAACATTAGCTACTTTTAAAGTATTGTTTTTTTTAATACAGCATTACCCAAAGTGTGTTATCAAGATCATAAGTTGCATATACTATTTAAAAAGTAAAAGAATTACCACACTAGAAAATAAAGAAATGTTGCATGTGGTATGCCACCTTTAGTGATTTAGTCTCATCTAAAAGGCCTTAAGAATTCCTGTTTTAAAGAAACTTGAATATTTACATCAAACACAAGTTTATTAAGATTATTTCTATAATTGAGCAATTTCAAAGATATTTTTATCAACAGTCTGCTGAAGAAATGTTCCACTAAGCAAATTGTATTAAATGATGATGTTCAAATTCATGTAAAATGAAGGTTGAATCATAGGCCAAACTGGAATGTGTCACAAGAGATTTAGGTTGGAAGACATTAGCAGCCAAAGCACCAGATATGACTAAAGAGATGGGATCTGTGCTATGATTATAAAGTGTAATAAAATAAAGTCTGATAATTACATAATTAAATTTGGCAGTTAGGGATATCAAAAAGACAAGTAAAAATAAAATATGAAAAGAAGAAGAATGAAGTACAGCAAGTACTGGCTTAAGAATAAGAAGAAATAGTATTTTTCTGCTGAATCTCCTATCAGTTTTTGATCCTCAGACTCCTTATATATGTAAAATGAGGAATTAGACTATATTTTCTCTAGCAGATGCTTTCAAGCACTTATACCATATAACTCTCATATAAAATAAGAGAATGAAAATTTTTTTCCCAAATATTTACATATTACAGGATACTTTTTATTTATGAATGCTGATGAGTGCTATTAAATTTGAATATTTATACATGCTATTAAATTTATGTTTTTAAAATAAAGAATATATGAGAATATATGCACACAGTGATGGGAGGAAGGGAAGTATGGAGGGGGAGTAGGAGGAAGAAAGGGAGAAAGGGAAGGAAAGAAAAATTTGTCAGAAGCTGTATACTTTTGTCTTGAAGAATAGAGTTCCACATGTTCTTACTCATAAGCTGACCTTGAACAATTATAATACTATAAGAAAGTAATTGACAGTAATGGGAAACTGTGAGGGGAGGAGGGAGGGATTGGCGGTTGAGGGAATCTGCTAGGGGAAGGAGGGGCATACCTCATCAACAAGGGTACCTGCATGATCAATGTTTATATACCTAACCCTGAATTGTACCCCACATCTTTATAATAAAAATTTTTTAAAAAGAAATTGTATACGTGTAAAGTTGTTACCTGAGTTCTAATTGTGTGCTTCTTGTTCTATGCCACATTTATTCCCATCAGTTTATTTGGGGCATCATAGATGTGAAGGGAATGTCTGGAATGAAGGAGCTAAACATAATGAATCTTCTCATTTTAATGATATTTCATTTTTTACTATTATTACTATCCTAAATATATAATACTAAGTGAGATGAAAATTTTGTGTTATTAAAATAAAAGGAACATTCAGTTCTTGTTACAGTGTTATCAAATACAAAAGACATCTTTGATTGCTTAACTGTAATATATGACTTGATTTTAAAAGGTATTTCAAATTTGGTGAAACTTGAATAAAATTGAGCTCTTCATCTGATGAGGGATTCAAGCTAATGAGAGATTGTCTTTTTCAACTGAAGAGTGCATTTTTACCACATGTAACATAGATACTAACTGTTATATACACATTTATAATTCACTGTCTTACAAATTTTTTAGCATTACTCTTACATTGCAAGCAGAGAACTTAGCTATCCTGAGAGCCAGAAATCTAGACTTAGGTTGTGGCCAATATTCTTCCATGAGTTAAAAAAAAAATAGAATATGTTGTTTATATAAAAGGGCAGTACTGGCAGGATACATGC
Organism: Carlito syrichta; assembly: GCF_000164805.1. Taxonomy (NCBI): domain Eukaryota; kingdom Metazoa; phylum Chordata; class Mammalia; order Primates; family Tarsiidae; genus Carlito; species Carlito syrichta. The sequence goes on along the minus strand of NW_007246702.1, from coordinate 444,939 downwards.
AGTGACACTAGATACTTTGATAAAGTCCTTGTTAATGAAAAGAGATTTAATATTCTCTAAATTCTGTAGTCATGATGTAAATGGATACAATATATAAATAAATATGTATATTGTATTTGTATGTATATTCCTGTTTACATATTCTCATTAAATTTCTTAATTAATATCAACGTATTTCTCCAAAGTAATGCATTAAATCTCACTAAAATAAACAACTTGAAGTATCTGAAATAAAACCTCAAAGGTTCTTAAGAAATTTTTTGTTGATTATGAAGCAAATAAAAGCTTTGGGGAAGAGGTTTTTGTTTTAACTCTGCTCTTATATTTGCCGGCATATTTGGCATATGTCTATTAACTTTTATAAACACCATACATTTTTTATGGTATTCGTTCAACTTTGTGTTAAGTGAAGAGTAAGACTTGTGTTCCTTGAACAAGTATATAATAAAATGACCACATCCTTTCAATGTCTTTACAAGGTTTGCTTTTTCCTGTTTGTCAATTTATTATTGATTTTATTTTAAGTCATGGAGATTTCAAACACCTATTGATAATGGAAAAATGTTCACTTTTTCTGCGATAGAATGCATGTTTTCTGCAGCATTTCAAAGCAAATTAACTATTTGAGAGTACTGTATGAATATGTTATGAAATTTTCTTCAATTGATTGAACTTTAAAGAGAAAAATGAGGTTACAAGGAAAATAAAATATAAGCATTTTTAAAAATTGGTTGTTTGTGACCATACACAAATAAGGAAATTTATTTTATTTAACAGATTTAACATGTACATCTGTACACAATTGCACTCTGAAACTAACAATGTGAAATATTTACCATGTATATATGGTATTATATTAGTCAAATTAGACAGAATGACCTAGTTTTACTTATGTGAAACTTTTTTGTGGTTTTTTTTTTTTTTTGGATGAAATATTCTGATCATTTTCTTATATGGACTTAGGAAATATGTTGAAAATTTAATGGTTTCCTTTTTGGAAATAAGCTTATATTCCCCTTGATTTTGTACTCTTGTTGAAATTAATTTGATAAAACGCATTTTCTCCTGTTGGTGGGCATTTTTTGACCTGAAATTTTGCCAAAAGATTTGACTTTTGCTTTGTATAGCAACAATTAATAAAGCACTGTCTCAGCCTGTAGTCCTAGCACTTTGGGAGGCCGAGGCGAGTGGACTGCTTGAGCTCGCAGGTTCGGGACCCACCCGGGCAACTTGGCAAGACCTTGTCTCTACAATAGACCAAAAATTAGTGGTAGCGTGAGCCTGTAATTCTGGCTACTTGGAAGACTGAGGTGGATGGATACCCGGAGCCCAGCAGGTCGAGGATGCGGTAGCCAGGAGCATGCCACTGCACTCCAGTCTGGGGGACAGAGTGAGACTTCAACTCAAAAAAATAAAGCACCCTTTGAAGTGGTGTAGCATTAAATGCCTTGATTTAATAGTGTCAACACTGATAGTGGAAGCAATGTCTAGTTTAATACCTTGATCTTAGGAAAGGGGCTAAAAGTCTTTATTGATTTGATTTGATGTCAAATATATTTAAATAAATGATATAGCTAGTTTTTAAGCGTATATGGGTGCATGTTTAAAAATTGTAAATGATCAAAAATCTTTCAGCAATATGATCTTCACCATTTTCATTATACTATGGATATCAACGTTTTCTTAAGTAAAAATCTGCACACTTCTTGGACTGTTTTGTCACCTCTATGCATTACTTCATAAATGAGACATATATTATTAGTAGCAGTTTAATTTAATAATCAACAGTTATTTATCATGCATTAACCATGCATCAGGCACTGCTACTAATGTTGGAGACTGAAAAAAATAATATAGCACAGTTTCATCACTAAAATTAATTTATCTCAGGGTAGAAAATTAAAAATAATAAAAGTGCAATGGTAACAGTAATTGATACAGTTTTAAATAAAGTCATATGGAAAACAAAACAATCAAGAAAGAATGTGTGTTATTCAGTAGGGTAAGAACATTGCTAGAGAGAAGATATAAAAATATATGACAAACATTGTAGAGTTATTTAGAGTCAAAACTTTACATTCCATTTGATTATTGCACTTGATTTATTGACTATATTATTTTACTTTTTTAGAAAATAAGACATGATGATATATGAGTTCAAACATAAAAACAATGTGATCAAATCAATTTTTTAAAAAATAAATATGTTATCAGAGACATAATTACAAGGAATATATCTCATCTTGTTTTTAGAGATAATCAACATGCATGTGTAGAAGTAGTGCTATAGAATAAATGAACATTATTGTGGTATTCATGGGTCATAACTGAACAAATTCAATTTGTTTTAATTGATTTATTTCATATGCTTCTATATTATTAATGTCAGACTAGAGGTGATATTGAACATAGAAAATATGTAAAATAAACATTAGAGGAACTATATATGTTTTTTTCTTCAGATTTCATTACTCTAAGAACTCATATTTTGTTGCTGAGATGAACTGATGATATGTGAGTTATATTGAATATATCCTCCCTGGTTTTATACTATGTTCCATCATTTTGTCAGTGAGATAGAAGAGGATTTGGGTGTAGTAGTCTTAATTCTTTGTTGTGGAGAGCTATATGACAAAGAACAGGTTATTTTGAAAGTTTTTGTTCTTATATTTCTTTTTCAGCCTTACTATCTACTTCATTTCCATCTGTGTAATATTACAAAACTATCTCTTGGCATCACTAATCAAATACCTGTTTAGAAGAACAAAAGATCTGCTGAAGATTTTTTAAAAAAGTTTATTTAATCTTCAGTAGCAGTTGTTTCGTTATACAGTACATTTCTAATGCTTTGTTGAAAGAACAATAGTGGTATGTGTGAATAACAACATACTTACAAAAGTATAATTTCTCTCCCACCCCACACACAGATTCGAAGGTGCAGTCTAGTGACTTTTTGTCTTTGCGAACTGCTCACTGATCTGGCAAAGAAAATTGCCTCAATGTGAATAAACATTGGTTCATTAGTTCTGCTTAATTAACACAAATAAAACTGATGAACCTAGTGTTGTGAGCAATTGCACACTTTCTATTTTTATAAACAATCCTCAGAAAAAAATGTTAAATATTTTTTCTATGAGAATTAATTTTTAATATTTTTGTTATTTTTATAATTTAAGGGGTAAAAGTACAAACTTCTTAAATGCACATATTCCATAGTAGTGGAGTTTAAATTTTTAGTGTGTCCATTACTCAAATAGTGAACACTGTACACAATAGGTAAGTTTTCAACTCTCACCCCCCTCTCCTTTTGAAACCTCTGACATCTGTTATTCCATTCTATATGTTCACATGTACTCCTTTTTTAGCTCCCACTTACAAGTGAGAACATGCAGTGTTTGACTTTTTGTTTCTGAGTTATTTCACATAGGGAAATGGCCTCCAGTTCTACTGTGTTGCTATAAAATACATGAGATTATACTTATGACTGAGTAGTATTCTACACTTTATAAACTGCATTTTCCTTATCCCATCAACTGTTGAGGGGCACTTGGATTGATTCCATATTTTTGCTATTGTGAATTGTGCTGCAATAGATATACAAGTACAGGTATCTTTCTGATATAATCGTTTCTTTTCCTTTGGATATATACCCAGTACTGGGATTGCTGGATTGAATGGTAGCTCTTTTTTGAGTTCTTTTTGAAATCTCCATATTGTTTTCTATAAAGATTGGAATAATTTACAATCCAACTAACAGTGCATGTGTTCCTTTTTCTTTGCATCTTGGTTAACATATACTATTTGACTTTTTAATAATATTCATTCTGATTGGTGCAGAATGGTATCTCATTGTGGTTTTAATTTGCTTTTCTCTGATTATCAGTGAAATTGAGCATGTTTTATCAGTTGGTTGACTTCTTATATGTTTTCTTTTGAAACTTTTTAATGGGGTTATTTTTCTTTAATTCCTTGTAGATTTTGGATTTTAGTCCTTAGTCTGATATATAGTTTATAAATATTTTTTTTTGCCTATTTACTCTTCAACAAGCATTAATGATCAAGTATTAATCAGAGACTTTGCTAAGAGCTGAAGACTCAAAAGTAGCATAGTGTAGAATAGCAGATATATTTACTAATGGTTATGACAAATTGCAGGAGATTCTTCCAGAACATAGAAAAAAAGGCCAACGTATTAGGTTATATCATAGAATGGCAGAAGTAAAAAGAGTTTAGATCTAAGGACATGATTTAGCATTTCACATATTGACTATGGATTGAAGGAACAAGAAGGTAGATCTCCTATGAGATTTTAAGTCTGTAGTTTGAGCCTGGAAGTTTGGTGTAGTAGGTCAATCTTGTACTTCCAATCTAGTTCAACAATGTTATAATTAAATCACCTTAGATAGTAGAGTTCAGAGCCCTAGCAAGAATCAGACTTTGACCACAAGAATGGAATAAAGTTGCACTTATATTTGATAATTTCATGGATCTGTAAACAGTAATCTATTAAAAAAAATAGTTATGTACATAAATATAGTGTAGTAAGAGTTTCCACTAGTAGCTTCCACATGGTGACTTCTCTATTTGTCAAAGTCCTCAATTAACGTATATTACATTAACTGATAATAAAAATATAGATAAATAGAATTTTTGCATTTAAAACTATGTTTTAATACTGGAAGGAAACAATATTGGTATAAAAACAGTGGTGGGCTGGGGTATCCACGTGTATAAGGGTGATTTCAACTTCTTTGTGGATCTTGTGGAAATCTGGACACTTCACAGACCTAGAAAGTCACAGAAGAGAGAAGTATTTTGATACATCTGACTTACTCCTTCCTTGAAATTCCAGTTCTAGCTAAGGCCAAAAAGTGATTACCATATTTATTTAGAAGAACTATTTGGTGTAACTGCTCATTTTTTAATGGAACAGAGGCTTCAGGGGTCCCCTAGAAATAAATAGCAGGAAAAGCATAAGTGGGTATAGAAGTGTTGGAAGAATAAAGTACTAAAGTTCGAGTCTAGGGAAGATATATTATGAAGGTGAGAAAAGACACACAACAGGGAGATGGTAAGATATGGCAGAAGTCAGAATCATAGAGATCTGACCACAGAGTTGTAAAATATCCATACGTCTCTAGATTAAAATCTGTAAGGTAGATGATCCAGAAACACTAATCACTCTTCTAGAACAATCACATTTGTTGCCAAAATGTAAAAGCAATAACTACAGCACACACACACATATGCATATAAAGGTATATGCACATATAAATATACATGTGTGGGTACACACACACACATACATATATATATATATATATAGAGAGAGAGAGAGAGATATTATAAAAATTGGTTTACATTGGTTATTAAGGCAGAAAAGTCCCACCATCTGCCAACTACAAGCTGAAAAACCATGAAAGCTGGTAGTGTAATTTAGACGAATTTTGAAAGCTTGAGAACAATATGAGGCAATGATGTAACTCCATGTTTAAGTCTGAAGGCCCAAGAAGCAGAAGTTTGAAGTCAAAGGGCAGGAGAGAGAGAAAGAGAGGGAGAGAGAGAATCTGCCTTTCCTCTGCCTTTTCTTTCTGCTCAGACCCTCGATTGATTGGGTCATGACCATCCCTATGTATGAGGGCGGATTTTCTTTACCCAGTCAACTGATTCAAATGCTAATCTTTACCAAAAACACTCTAAGAGATAGTCCCTGAAATGATGTTTTTACCAGCTATGTTGGCAGCCCTTAGTCCAGTCAAGTTGACATATAAAATTAGTAATCTCAAGTTCATACCTTTGTGTGCATAGGCATTTCTTTGAACCATACTTAATCTTTAAATAAAAACAATAACAAGATTATAATTCTGTTTCACATAATGCAACTATCCTCCCCACAAGCAAAGTGACACGAATTTTATCTCTAGAAGCAGAGGTAAAGTCCTTGAGTAATTTTTACTCTTCTCTTGATATCTCATAATTTAAATACTATGGTGTAAAAAAAATGATACTTCAATAAGATTGTCTTCAACTTACTGTGTGTTTATGTATCTATAAACTCATTATATGTTGAATATATGGTTAAGTCAGAAGTGAATTTTTGACTTACTCATATTTTCCACTTTCTCTGGGTTTATCAAGCTATAACTCCATCATAAATCAAGGAACATATCAGATGTGTATAACTTTCATACCATTATAAAGTTGAAAACTTTTCAGTTAAACCATCGTAAGTTGGGGACTGTATATGAGGGGGGAACCTCAAAACAACAAAAAAAACAGATTTATCTTTTGGAGGGCAGACTCCTAGTAGTACAGGCTTCCCCTGCCAGGTAAGTGTTAGGAAACCACTGGTATCAGTGTATCAGCTAGTTTTGCTATGAGAGGCTGCATTTGAATTCAATTAAAATATTTTTGGACATTCTTTCAACCTCTTTGCCATTTTATGATGGAAGATTTATGAGTGCACATGCGTACATCATACTGAATGTTCAGCAGTTTTGACCAAAAATGTCATGACCCCTGTGCTTTCCCCATTTACCTGCTCTGACACGAGAGTTTTTTTTTTTTTTTTTTTTGTAGTTGTTTCCCTGGGTTGAAAAAAATAAAAATTTTGTCCATGTGGAAGAGTTGAAACAAAAAAATGACAGAGCACTAAAAGGTATCAAAACTGACGAATTCAAAAACTGTTTTGAGCAGTGGAAAAAGTATCTTGGTAGGTGTACTGCATCAAACAGAAAATACTTTAAAGGTGACTGAAATTTAAACAAGTAAAAATAAATACACAATTTTTTATAAATTCTGTTTTGGGGGTTTCTCCTTTGTATACTGATATAAAGCCAACATATCTTATATTTCACAATAAGATAATAGAAGAGAGAAAACAAATATCTTTGCTTAATATATATATATATTAGTATAAGGTATTCATAACAATATAATGGGGAAATACCCATGATAATTACAGTTCTTATTTCTGTAACTTGTTAAGTAGTCATAGCTTGTATTTATAAATACCTTTTTCTATCATCCATTCTTTATTCCCTATGCCTTCAGGATGCATCTCAACTGGTCACGATTCTTTCTTTAGTGGGGTGACCCAAGCCTTCATTTCTGAATGATGTGGTCTGTTGGTAGTCCTGCCTAGATTGGATGTTGTAGTATTATTGCCCTCAATCACAGAGTGTGATAATACAGAGTATTCCTAAGGGACCTTCTGTATTTAAGACATACTCTTCTTTATCTACATTGTGGAATAGCAGTCCAATTTTCCTTTGGTAGTCAGGATTAATCACCCCAGCCAGCACAGTTACTCCCTTGTTTGCCTATTGATCCAGAGACAGTAGAAGTCCAAAGTAGCTCATTGTCAGTTTTAAATTCCAGTTCAGTGGAATCATCCTTTTCCCTTTTGGTGGAAGCAGTCCTCCCTCTGGAAATTCAAACTCTAGGGCAGAAAAGTATAAAGGTGTAGAAACAGAAAGCAGAAATTTTGATGGGTGTCACTAGGGGTAATGGGACAATGGTGAGGGGTACCAGTCCCATTTCTGCCTCTTGGTTCCTGGGCCCATAAATCCTTACTTTCAGAGGAACACAACCATCTACTAGATACTGATTCAGAGGTAAACATTCTTCCATAGAACCTTGACCCAGCTCTGCAAGGAATTGCATCTAGCTAGCCCTGGAACTTGAGTCTTAAAAAGGTCATTCCAATGTTTTAACAGACCAGTTGAATCAAGATGGTGGGGAACATAGTATAACTAATGAATTTTGTGAGCATAGTGCTACTGCTATATTTACCTGAGTGTCAAAAGAGCCCTTTAATAAAAATCAATGCTGTGTAGGATACCATGACAGTCATGAAGATATTCTGTAAACTCATGGGTGATAGTCTTGGCAAATGCTTGTACTGTGTGGGGGTAAGGCAAACTTGTATGCAGAGTAAATGTCCATTCTAGTAAGGACAAAGCAGAGGTTCTTTCCTGACAGAAGTTGTTCAATGTACTCAACTAGCCAAAAGATAGCTACCTCGCTGATCACACTAAAGCATACAGCCATATCAGGGATTCAATGTTTATTGCTGCTGTTGGCAGAATGGGCACTCATCAGTGGAAGGTCATGTTACTGAGTGGAAGGTCATGTTACTGAGTCCATACATAACCTCCATCCCTACTTCCATGTTCACTTAATTCATAAATCCATTGGAAAATGACAAAGGTGCCAGGGAGAAGAAGTACACTGGCATATATATAATAGGTCACCCTATCTGCTTGATGATTAAATCTTCCTCTGCTGAGGTCAACCTTTGGTGAACATTTACATAGGATCCAAATATTTTCATATTTTTTCCCACTCAAAGGGGTCTGCTCACATACCTCTTCCCCAAATTTGTTACTAACTTTCTAATCATGATTCTTCCAAGTCCCTGACTATCCAGCCAAACCATTGGCTACAGCTCATGAATTAGTATATAATCAAACATTTGGCCATTTCTCCTTCCAAGAAAATTCAAACCCAGGTACACTGCCTGAAGTTCTGCCCACTGGGAGTATTTCCTATAATTGTCCTTCAGCTGTGTTTCAATTTCTCTGTAGGGCAAATATCATGATTGCGTTCAATTTCAAATATCATGATTGCTTTCAATTTCTCTGTTTCAATTTCTCTGTAGCTCTGGTGCCTGCAAACTGTGCAGAAACAGGTGTAAAACAGGTTTGAGTCTTCTCTTTCTCTGTCAACTTTTCATAAGAAACTCTCCATGAGGCCACAGATGTAACCTGGAAGAGAGAAGTGAAAGTCATGGGCATTTGGACCAATTATTCATGTAATTTACCTATCGTTCTGGGCTTGCTGGAGGCTGGTCACATATATACCACATCCATTTGATGTTTAAGCTTTCAAGGATTATTTGGTGAGTCAGATAATACACAGTTCATTATGGGCAGGAGGAGATGGATATCTCAGCTCAAGAAAATAAAATTTTCCTTTTCTCTGCCTTTTTTGTTTTATTTATATTATCAGTGAATTGGATGATGCTCACTCACATTGATGAGGGAATATCTTTACTCAGTCTACTGAATTAAATGCTAATCTCTTCCAGAAATTTATTTACAGTTACTTCCAGAAATAATGTTTTACCAACTATCTGGGAATCCCTTAGCTGAGTCGAGTTGCCTAGTCTCTGGTATATATCATTCTAGTCTCTATGACCATGAGATCAGGTTTTTTAGCTTCCATATGTGAGTGAGAATATGTAGTACTTGTGTTTCTGTGCCTGGCTTATTTGCTTAACATAATTACCTCCATTTCCATCCATGTTGTTCAAATATCATGATTGCATTCCTTTTTAAGACTGGATAGTATTCCATTTGCATACTGGTATAACCACTTTTTTACTGTCCATCCATTTACTGATGAACACTTAGATTGATTCTGTATCTTTGCTATTGTGAATACTGCTGCAATAAACATGCAAATGCAAGTATCCCTTTGATATATTTATTTATTTTTCTTTAAATAGATACTCATTTGTGAGCATCCTGGATCAGATGGTAGTTCTATTTTTTGTTTTTGAGTAATCTCCATATTGTTTTTCATAGTGGTTGTACTAATTTAGATTTTGACCAACAGTGTATAAGAGTTTCGCTGACACGCTTGCCAATATCTGTTATGTGTTTTTTTAAAAAATAATAATAATAATTGCCATTCTAACTGGGGTGAGGTGATATAACACTGTGGTTTGAATTTTCATTTCTCTGATGATTAGTGATGTTGAGCACTTTTTATACCTTTTGGCTATTTGTAATGTCTTATTTTAAGAAATGTCTATTCAAGAGATTTTACCCCTTTTTTTTTTTTGAGTTGAAGTCTCACTCTCTCACCCAGGTTGGAGTGCAGTGGCACGTTCATGGCGACTCCAGTGTCAACAGACTGAGCTCCGGTGTCCTTTGACCTCAGTCTTCCAAGTAGCCAGAACTACAGGCTCGTGCTACAATGCCTGGCTAATCTTTTAATTATTGTAGAGATGAGGTCTCACCAAGTTGCCCAGGCTGGTCTCAAACCCACGGGCTCAAGCAATCCACTTGCCTCAGCCTGCCAAAGTGCTGGAATTACAGGCTGAGCCACTGAACCCAGCCTTTTGCCCATTTTAATGGTATTATTATTACTCTTTTAAACTGTTGAATAGTTTAAATTTTTTGTGTATTCTGGACATTAGTCTCTTGTCATGTGAGTAATTGTCAAACATTTTCTTCCTGTCATGAGGTTGTCTCCTTACTCTATTTTGGTGCAGAAACTTTTTAGTTTACTGTAGTTCCATTTTTCTATTTTTGTTGTTCTTGTTGTTGTTGTTGACTGTGCTTTTGAGGTCTTAGCCATAAAATATTCACTTAGACCAATGTCCTGAAGAGTTTTCCAAGTTTCCTTCTAGTAGTTTTATAAATTTTGGATCTTATACTTAAGTCTTTATCTTGAGTATCTTGAGGAGATGAATACTTTGTTTGTGGTAAGAGATAGGGGTCCAGTTTCATTTTTCTGCATATGGGTTGTTCAGAATTCCTAGCGCCTTTTATTGAAGAAGGTGTCCTTTCTTCAATATAAGTTCTTGGAGGCTTTGTTGAATATCAGCTGAATGTGAATATGTCAGTTTATTTCTAGGTTCTCTGTTCTGCCCATTGGTCCAAGTGACTAAATTTATACAAATAGCATGCTGTTTTGATTACTATAGCCTTGTAGCATGTTTTGAAGTCAGGTAGTGTGATGCCTCTGGCTTTTTATTTTTGCTCAAGATTGTTTTGGCTATTTGAGCTCTTTTTTTGGGGTGAGATCTTTTTTTGAGCTCTTTTTTTTAAGCCTGGAGTATGGAATGTTTTTCTAGTTGTTTATGTCATCAATTTCTTTCATCAGTGTTTTGTAGTTCTGTTATTGTTATTTAGAGATCCTTTACCTCTAAATTTTTTTCAAGGTATGTTATTCTAATTGGTAGCTATTGTAAAATGGATTACTTTTATGATTTTCTTTACTGCTATTTTAATATTGATATATAGAAACACTATTGATTTCTGTATATTTATTTTGTGTCCTGCAATTTTACCATGTTTGTGCTAACTTTACTATGTTTATTAGTTTTAAAAGTTTTTGTTGTTGCTGTTGGAGTCTTTTGTTTTTCTAGATATAAGATCAGAATAAATCAGGCATATAGCAATAGAGACATAATCAAAGAGGAGCAATTTGACTTCAACTTTTCCAGTGTATTTGCTTTTTACTTTTTCTTCTTGCCTGATTGTTTTGGCTAAGACTTCTAGTACTATATTAAATAAGAATGGGAAAGTAGGCATCCTCATCATGTTCCAGTTCTTAAACATTTTCAGTATGTCCTTATTCAGTATGATGTTAGCTTTGAATTTGTCATATATAGCTTTTATTATTTTGAAATATGCTCCTCTGTGCCTAGTTTGTTGAGCATTCTTATCCTGATAGATTTTAGTTCTGTTTTTATTTTTTTGTATAATATTTTCCATAATGACTGTACTAATATACGTGCCTACCAACAGTGTACAAAGATTTCCTTTTCTCCACATCTGTACCAGTATTGTTTATCTTTTGTCTATTTTATAATAACCATTCTAACAGGTGTGAGGTGATATCTTATTATATCTTTAATTTGCATCTTCCTGATGATAAAAATAACTGTTTTTAATGTTGGTACCAGATAATGTTTCTAATTGCTAAGAAGTTAGAGTGGATACATATTTAATAATAATCGTCCATAGATTTCTTATGTGTGTATAAGATATGAGTAACATAAAATTACTAGCAATGCCTGAAAATAGGACATGCTAGCAATTCTATAACCCAACTACTGTGAGAAAAACTTTCTAATCATTTGACATAGTGACAGGACACAAAATCTTTATGAAATAGGTCTGTATAACAGCATATGGTTAACAATTATAGAAATGTTTCAAAATGTACTAAAATTTTTAAAGCATCACAATCTAATCATAGAAAGTAGTTCTAATGCCACATATCACTTGAAACATGCAATTACCCTGTCACCTTCTATGGAAGACAATTTCCTGGGAGTTCTCTCATGCAATGAAAATCAATGTCTCATGCTAAAACCCTGAGAAATGTGCTGTTTCTTGAAAGAGTATTAACTGAGGACTTTTGTTCTGAAAAACTCTGTCTTTTAGCAGTTAGATTAATTATTTTTGTAAGATGACATAAATAAGGTAATAAAATAGACCAAAGTTGGTATATACAAGTTTTAAAATGGTACGTAAAATGTCAAAATATGTTCTGAGGCAAAGGACTATAGAGTAGATAAAAATTGAAATGTCCACTTACATTTTTGTTACTTTTTCTTAAAATTTTTTTGGTTAAATTTGTATAGGTACATGCTTGTTATATGGGCATGTCGTAGACGGGTGGGGATTGGGTTTTAGATGTCCGCATTTCCTAAATAGCAAGTATCAGTTTGTCAGTTTATAGTACAAAATTTACAATCATGAAATCAAAAATGTCAGGAAATGAGCTGCAGTATCTTAATAATAAACTGTTGTACTATTTTTTTCAACTAGTACGACAAGATAGCCTACCTTTTAATTTAGAACTATATTTCAGAAAATAAAGGGAGATTTTTCAGGTACATTTGAAAAGTTGATGGTGAAAGAAGACTCTAGGACATCACTTACCTGTTTTACCAATAAGAATCACACAGTCTGTGTGAATTATTTTCTTGGATTCTTATTGTATTTATTTGTGTTTGTGACTTTCTACGGTTGGAATTGTCACTTTATATTTTTGTTTCTGTCTTAGTCTCTACATTTATATTTTTTATATTGTTTCTGAAATACAAGTTGAATTTGATAGTACTGTTCTTCCCTATTATTTTCATTATTTTTTGTTCAAATAAAATATGAATGTACTCATGCTATAAAATTGTTCGAGTAGCTAACTTCATTTCCTTTTAATGCTTTAAAAATATGTGGTTTTGGTTCACATAGTACCAGCTTAAACTATACCATTGGGTATTTATTTGACTAGATTACAATTTGGAAGAGTAAAACATTTAAAATTAAGTATGCCTCATTTCAATCTGAGTTAACTGTATGAATGTCTGAAGAAAAATAAAAGAAACATCAAGATATGCTCTGTTTGGTTATGTGTGATTAATTTACTTTTATTTTACCTTTATTTCTTATTGGGAAAATGCTGTGAGTTAGTCTTTGCATAATATAGGCTTTGATAATGAACTCTCCCTTGGTGTCATTCAGAGCGTTTTCCTTCTGTTCTGAATATAATTAGTTGAAATTTGTATCCAAATATCTATGCATGCTGTGGCAAATTGAAATAACTTGTAGATGTGCATCTTTATTCACACATGTAAAATACAGTGGTAGGAGACAGAAAACTAAGATTCAGATTCTGTAAAATTTATCTCCACATGACTATAGAGTATGCTAATACAGTATGACTATGTCATTTAGCTAATAATTTATTTATTCCCTATATTTTTACATAAAATGAAGCATCAGCCCTGATTATTATAGATAGACAACATTAATATCAGGGTTAAATATTCTATACATTGGTCAAAAATATTGTCAAATATAGTCAAAGGCATATCACGACTTGTGCCCATGAAAATATAGTAGATTAAATGATTCATTAATGGTAGATTTACTAATTATTTAAACCAGAGGGATTTTGTTGTTGTTGTTGTTCTCTTTTTTGTGTGTTTTTGTTGTTTGTTTTAGAGTTGTGGAGTACATGTGAGGATTTTCTACATAAGTAAATTGCGTGCAAGTGAGGTTAAGTCAGAGTTTTAAACAGAGTATCCCTTATTCCAGTTATGCTGATATCTGATTAGTGATTAATTCTTCTAATTTCCCTATTAAACTATTTCATCTCATTAAAATGTGAATTCATAGTATATCTAACTTCAGAAAAAATGTTCACAGGGAATGAGTGTGTCTACTGAGCAAACAGTGAAGCTAGAAAAAAGGGATTGCACAGGGAATTAGATTAGCCACGCTGGTAGAGGCAGAGATGAAGCCCCATTAGGTCTGGCCCAGACAGCATTTGTGTTTAGAAGAGCTGAGCAAATCACATTAATTAATGTTCACAACTTTCTTTGGTGAAAGGGCCTGGTGTCAGAGAGAAGACACACAATTTCTTTTTTATCTGTACATTATAAAAGCCCACCCAGGTCCCTGGGTCATTGAAAAGAAAGAAAAAGGAACTGAAGCAAAATTAATCATTCTTTTAGTTTCAAAGCAAAAATAACATTTACCCATGTAAACCATTCCTTGATTAGAATGTTTAATTTTGGACGTGTGTGTGTGTGTGTGTGTGTGTGTGTGTGTGTGTGTGTGTGTGTGTATTGCATTTCTAGAAAATTCTATCAAGAAAAAGCCTTTGTCTGAAAAGCCTAAAACTTTAAAATATTATCAAAGTAGTACTGTAGTGTTCCTTTGTTCACTCCAGTGGTTTCTATCAAGATTTCTAACCCTAACAGATTACCATCTTGTGTGGATGCAGAGATAAAAATGGTTATGTTATAAAGACCACAGCATGTGAATTGACTGCTAAAGTTATGTATAAAACCGAATCATATGTTCTGAAAATAAAATAATATTGCATTTCAAAACTGATACATCAAAATTAGTGTTACTACTTTCAAAGTCACCTCCTTGGAAGTAGTTGTGATTTAATTATTGTCACTTACATGTTTTTTAAAAGCAACACTTTTGATAGTAACACTGATAGTTTTCATTTATTTATTTATTTATTTATTTATTTACTATTTCTTGCATCGGAGTCTCACTCTGTCACCCAGACTGGAGTGCAGTGGCATGCTCGTGGCCACAGCAACCTAGACCTGCTGGGTTCAGTCGAGACTTTTGCCTCAGTCTTCCAAGTAGCTGGAACTGCAGGCATGCACCACTGCGCCCGGCTAAGTTTTTGATTTATTGTAAAGATGAGGTCTTGCCAAGTTGCCCTTGCTGGTCTCGAACCTGTGGGCCCAGGCAATCCTCTCACCTCAGCTTCCCAAAATGTGATCGCCTGCATTTAAAGGAGAGAGAAGTAGGGAACAGAATACTGGGGAAAGATGTAACATGGAGAAGCCAGTAGGTTGCTCAGAGTCTCATGTGATATCAATTACATCATTTTCATAAGGAATCAATACAAACTCGTCTTCAGTTTTGCAGATCTAGAATGTAGAATACTTCATAGAGAGTATTCTATGATATTTTAATTTAAGTGGACTGAATCACTTTAATAATCTTGCAAGAAGCTGATATATAAAAAAAAATCATGATACATTATTCCTATGATTTACCAGTATACTTTTATCTGATTTACAAGATGTGCTCTTCTTTTTTATTAATTCACATGATCTGCTAAGTATTTAGAAAGCATTTGGAGCAAGCCGGGCTCGGTGGCTCAGCCTGTTATCCTGCGCTTTGGGAGGCTGAGGTGAGTGGGTTGCCTGAGCCCGCGGGTTGGAGACCTGCCTGGGCAACTTGGCGAGACCTCATCTCGACAATAAATCAAAAACTTAACCGGGCGTGGTAGCGCACGCCTGTAGTTCCAGCTACTTGGAAGGCTGAGGCAGAAGGATCACTTGGAGCCCAGAAGGTCGAGAGCGGCCACTGCACTCCAGTCTGGGCGACAGAGTGAGACTCCAACTCAAAAAAAAAAAGAAAAAGAAAAAAAAGAAAACATTTGGAGTGGGGGAGGGGAATATATTATTCAAAACAATAGTCCTTTAAGGCTTTGATGTGAAAGAATACATCCATTCCTGCCTTGCAGCCGATGTTCTCCAGTTCCCACATCTTCCAGATTCATTAATACTCCTAGAAAATGCTGACTGATACTGTTGAATTCCCAACATTTAAATTTCCATTTATGCAAGCAGCATGCAGAAAGACCATTTTTCCTCAGCACATTCTTTTGTCAGATAGTGTGCAATAACATTTATTAGATACACTTTCTAATGAACAGTTCTAACACTGATCCTGGTATTATTAGTCTGTTACTTTGGTTACACATATTCTATGTTCCCAAATTGTACAGTATATTTACTTGAAAATGATTGTATTATTCTTTCAGAAGGTAGAGCGTATCCATGAAGAGATCATTTTTTCCTATTTTCAGGCTGACAATTCCAAGAGTGCCTTATTGTGGCAACCGTGCAGAAAGTATATATATTATTGTGCTAATCATAAAAGTGTACGGGGAAGAAGATGCTAAAGGAGGTCCATGCTTTATAAAATGAATTTTATTTGTAAAGATGTGCTAGCAACCAGTAATTACCTATTATGACAGGAAAATCCAAGAATAGCAATAGATTTTTCAAGTTTCTGTGCCTAACATATTTATCTTAGCTATAGATAATGAAATGTTCAGCTTGGTAAGATTTTAAAAAGGTGGTTCCAGTCTGCAAATTTTTCAGCATAATGACTAAGAGATAGTTCAAGTTTGCTTTTGCTTGGGTTTACATAAACCAGTCGCCAATCAGTGTAAAGATAAACAATACACGAGTAAGTGAACAAAACTTGTCCATGCACTCATGGTTTTTATTACCAAGGTGGGCAACAAAAATTTGGTTTAGCCATTTAAAAAGCTTCCGATTTTGATACTTTTAAAACAGTGAAGGAACCAAATCCACAATCAATAGATTACCCGCTACTTTATAAGGAAATTTCTTACTTTCCCAAAGATACCTACTTTGGGGGGGGGGTTAGAGTCTCACTCTGTCGCCCAGGCTGGAGTGCAATGGCATGCTCATGTCCACTGCAGTCTCCACCTGTTGGTATCAGGCGATCCTTCCTCTTAATCTTCCAAGAAGTAACTACAGGCACACGGGATTTATTGTAGAGATGAGGTCTTGCCAAGTTGCCCAGGCTGGTCTCGAACCTGTGGGCTCAGGCAATCGTCTCACCTCGGCCTCCCAAACTGCTGGGATTATAGGCATGAGCCACCACACCTGCTTTCCTACTTCTTAATTCTATTTTTTCCATCAACATTATACCACCATATATTTATATACAAATGCATTCATTTTCCTTGCATACACCCAGTAAAGTCTCTTTTCTTTACTATAAAAAGTATAACTTTGTTCTGGTGAATTAGATTCAAATTAAAATATATGTTACATAAAACAATTCCATTTTTGTATTTGTGCCAAGAAAAATAATGTGAGTACTCTCTTCATTAAGATAAACTATGCCTTCATATTAGCCATTTTATTACTAGAAATAATAGCTATGATCAGGGTCATTTGGGCTAACTTTTTTGGAGGTTACTAATTATTTTCATTTATAACTACTGAAATAATATTTTTATTTCAACTATTTTAGGAGTTTGTCAAATGGATAATTCTCTAAAATAGCTGTAGGCAGAGTGTATATTGTTATCAGCTAACCTGACAGCATGGAGGCGTTAATCCTTTACTAACAATACAAGCTGAAAGGGAGACTATAACACGTAGACAAATACTGTTCTTTTTATTATCTCCATGATGATATTAAAGCATAAAAGTTGGTGACAGAGGTGTTCTAAGGAAGTTTTGATATGTGACAGAAATGATAACTAATTATAATTATAACAAATGTAACATCAAAAAGCACCCTGTGTTAAAATTTCAGTGAACTTGGAGAAAAATCTTACATCTAATGTAATTTTTTTTTCTAATTTTAGACTTATATTTGGTGGGGAGGGGCTGCTGTTTTGGGGCTTATAACTAATCTACCTGTAAAATTGAAAACATTTTCTTTAAATGCAACTGTTTTCCTTCGTTTTTAGTGTGGAGTGATTCCTGTTAATGACATTCTTGGTGTTGAGTTGGGATGAGAATGAAATAGGTGTCTTATTTCTGCATGCATAATTATTGATGCCAGTGCAAACTAGAGAAATATTCTAAAATGGAAAAAGGAAATAATTTTTTTAAAGATGAAATACCCACAAATATTTGCCTCTTCCACACAGAAATCAAATCTGATTGATTAACCAACTATGGAGTATTTGTAACTTAATGTCAGACATTTCTATTGTTACTGATAACTAGAGAATTATTCTGTGGTCTTAATGATGATATATTTTTAATTTATCAACTGAAATCAAGTAGAAATTACACAAGTAAATTATTGTGTGAAGTAAAACAGGAAATAGTAGTTAACGTAAACTTTTTAAATGGAATTGTCTTTAGCTCATTACTAAGGCTAAATGAATATTTCTCAGTTTTTGTAGCTTTAGTCAATGAAGTTTAATTTTGAATAACTTATACACTAGTTTCTATAGCACCACATGTATTTCTTTATATAGTATCCATTTTTATACAAAGAAAAAAGTAATTGAAATCACTTTAATTTGGGGATGTTCAGAGTTGGTCTTTCTCTTAGTTGATAATGAATATTCATTTTCGTATGTTATTATCACACGAAAATCTCATTAAGACTCTAAGGCTATCTTATCCTTACATATTTTTCCATTTCTGAAATAAGAAGTAATGATTTAGTAGTGCAAAAGGTAGCCACATTGGAAAGAAACTGTTACAATCAATTTTCCAATTAAATATTTTCATAAGAAACTTCTACAACAAGTGGTGAATATTGAATCTTGTGCACCTAAATTAATAGAACTCTAAGTAAGTGGAAGGCTATATGTACTGCTTCCAGCAGAGAATAATTTTATTATGATGACTCTCCAAAAAAGACACAGCCTTGTCAGTAAACCAATCACTGTACCTATAAATACTTAGCTATGTTATGTTGTACCTTGAAGTTGAATATGATTATCCAGGATATGTATTTTTAACATGGAAGCACATAAAATATTCCTATAAAATGAATATAAGATAAGCATATCCAAGACCAAAAAAAAAGCTATTTTCAATCATTGCTACCACTGTATTTTATTCCTAACTTCTCCTGATAGCTACTTTGCAAAGCCAGAAAAAATGAATAAGAAAAGGAAATTTGAAGTGTGTTAGTGAAATATGATTCCACATTATATTTGCTGTAAGTAACATGACATGAAATGTATGGCATAAAATGTAACAAGCTGGGAAAAGTAAAGGAGAGGTGAATTTATGGAATATCTGGAAAATATATTCCAAATAAACACTAACTTATTTTTCAAAATGGCTTTTTAAAATAATTTAAATCAATGAAAAATATTTGGAATTTTCTGGAATGCTTATTATATTAGGTTTATAGTTATAGAAAAATGTATATGATTCTTAAAATAAAGATTATGTTGTTTATCAATGTATTAAAATATTAAATACATTGAATTTCATACAATTACATATTAAAGAATTAAAATACATTCATAAACATTCAGAACTTTAAAAATATCCTCTTATTATGAAGTGACAGCCACTGATAGCAAAAATTTACTTTCTATTTTAAATTGGCCAGAGAATGATACTGTGCATTTAAACCTATTAAAATAATCAATCCAAATCATTCAAACATAATGAGATTGATTAGCATCATGCAACTCAAATGCAAGTGGCTGAAATCTGGCTTTTCAGGCCACAACACATATAAAAAGTCCATCTACTCGGCCTCAATACAAGTGAAGTAACTTGAAACTCTTAAAAAAAAAAAAAGCAGTCTGTTGATAGACAAAAATTTGAACTGACAGGAGTAATTTCAGATAGCTCCAAGCAAATTAACCATAATGTTTACTAATAACATCATTTTTGCTAATAAGGATCAGGTCATTAATAAATCCTGGGCAAACAAAATGGACTCACAGTTCCAATTAAGTATGCAAAAAGATGAAGTTTTAAGGAATTAGAAAACGTTATTTTAAAAGCTTAAATATACTAGTCACTAAGTAACTGGGAATGTCATGGAGCAACTTCTGTTGGATTTCAGGGTCATTCTTTCTGGAGGAATATGCATGTACTGTAAGTTGAATATCAGAATAATTGCTCACATCAGTTGTCTAGTATATGAGCTAAGTTGATGTCAGTATTTTATCATTTTTGTTGGAAGCATTCACTTCACAGAGTTGTTCTTTTTGTTTGTTTTGCAGTTAAATTTATTTTTCCAGTTTATTTTTATTGTGGTTAGTACAGCATAAAATTTACCATTTTAGCCACATTACAGTGTCCCGTGGTTTTGAATACACTAATGTTATGCAACCATCACTACCATCCATCTGGAAAACTTTTTATTTTGAAAAAACAAAAACATTATTCTATTAAACACTAATTCCCCATTCCCCTGTCCCCCAAATTTCTGATAATTGACAATTCTACATTCTGTCTCTATAGTTTTTGTTTTCTGGGTATCTCATGTATGTGGAATCACACATTATTTGTCTGTGATTTGCATATTTCACTTTGGATAATATCATTCAAGGTTTATCTATGTAGTAGTATGTGTCAGAATTTCCTTTTAACATTAATATTTCAGTGTATGTATGTACAACATTTAGTTTATCTGTTGATGGATGCATGTTGCGTCCAGTTTTAGCTATTGTGAATAATGCTTCTATGAACCTGAGTGTACAAGTATTCCTTTGAGAACATGCTTCAAATTGATTGAGTTTTCTCTATTGTTTTACTATTTCCCATTTTATTATCTTTGCTCTGATGTTAATTATTTGCTCCCTTCTTCTACCTTTACATTTCATTTGTTGGTCTTTTTTATAATTACTTAAGTTGTGGAGAAAGATTGTTGACTTAAGATCTTTCTTCCTTTCTAATGTAAGTAAAAATTTTCCCCATGTTACTGTTTTTGCTACATCTCACAAGTTTTATTTGTTGCATTTTTGTTTCATTTGTCTCTAAATTAACTTCTAAATTTAATAATGATTTCTTTTTTGATTCATTGATTGTGTAAGAGTATGTTTTTTTTTTATTCCTGCAAATTTGTGATTTTTTTAATAATAAATACTTTGTATTATGATATTGTGGGGTACAGTTAAAGGTTAGGTATACAAATATGCTTCATTCAGAAACCCTTGTTGATAAGAGGTGTCTCCCCATCCCCAGACAGATATTTACTGCCATTAAACCCTTCTCCCTTCCCCTCCCCCCCCCATAGTTTCCCACCACTGTTGGTCATTTTCTTATGGTGTTACGTTGGATGATCAAGGTCCACTATATGAATGAGAACATGTGATACTCAGATCTTTGTTTCTGTGAGAGGTCACTTAGTATTATACACTATAGTTCCATCCAAGTTGCTGTGAAATTCATGATTTTGTTCTTTTTTATGGCTGCATAGTATTCCATCATGTATATGTACCACATTTTTTCATCCAGTCCTCTTTTGATGGACAGCATGGTTGCTTCCAGGTTCTTGCTATTGTGAACAATACTGTGATAAACATACATGTGCAGGTATCTTTTTTATAGAGTGATTTGAGATCTTCAAGGTATATTCCCAGTAGTGGGATTGCGGGGTCATATGGGAGGTTAATATTTAGAGCTTTTAGGAATCGCCACACTGCTTTCCACAGAGGTTGCACTAGTTTACACTCCCACCAACAGTGTAGAAGTGTTCCCTTTTCGCCACACCCTCTCCAGCAACTATTATTTGATAATTGCCATTCTGATTGGAGTTAGGTGGTATCTCATGTGGTTTTGATTGCATCTCCCTGATGAGTAGTGAGGTTGAAAATTTTTCCATGTGTCTGTTGGCTGCTCGGATGTCTTCCTTTGAGAAGTATCTGTTCATATCTTTTGCCCATTTTATAATGGGGTTGTTTGTTTTTTTTCTTTTCAGCACATTTGAGTTCCTTGTAGATCCAAGATGTTAAGCCTTTGTTGGATCTGGAGTTGGCAAATGCTTTTTCCCAGTCTGTAGACTGTCTCCCTGCTCTCTTGATGGTTTCTTTGGCTTTGCAGAAGCTTGTCAGTTTAATGAGGCCCCACTTGTCTATCGTATCTCTTATGGTCTGTGGGTTTCAGGTTTTGTTCAGGAATTGGATGCCAGTTCCAATTTCCATGAGGGTATATCCTTCATTTTCTAAGGTTCTTATGGTTTGAGGTTTTAGATTTAGGTCTCTGATCCCTTTAGAGTTAATTTTTGTATATGGGGATAGATAGGGGTCCTGTTTCAATCTTCTGCATGTGGTCAGCCAGCTTTCCCAGCACCATTCACTTAATAGGTTCTCCTCTCCCCAGTGGTAGGTGGTGGAGGTTTTGTCGAAGATGACTTGGTTGAGAAATTGAAGTTTTGCTTCTGGAATCTCAATTCTATTCCATTGTTCTATATGCCTGTTCCTATACCAATACCAAGTTGTTTTGATTATTATAGTTTTATAGTAACGTTTGAGGTCTGGTAATGTGATACAACCTGCTTTGGGTTTTTTTTGGTTTTTTTTTTTTTTTTGGTGAGGATTATTCTGGCTATTCTTGATCATTTGTGTTTCCATATGAATTCCTGTGTTGTTTTTTCTAGGTCTGAGAAGAATGTTGCTGGTAATTTGATGGGTATTGCATTAAATCTGTAGATTGCCTTAGGTAGGATGGACATCTCCACAAAGTTGATTCTTCCAATCCATAAGCATGGGATATTTTTCCACTTGTTTGTATCATCTTTGATTTCCTTGAGTAGTGTTTTGTGTTTTCATTGGAAAGATCTTTCACGTTTCTGGTTAGGAAGATGCCAAGGTATTTCATTTTTTGTGGTTATTGTGGTTGTTATTGTGAATGGAATTGTGGTTTTTATTTGGGTTTCTGTTTGTTTATTTTTGGTGTAAAGAAATGTGATTGTCTTTTGCACAGTTATTTTATATCCTGAGACTTTGCCA